>NW_012109186.1:600852-662341 GCF_000951045.1 Mandrillus leucophaeus
ATAGATTTACAAGACATTTTAAAGACTGAAGAAGGTTTTATTGATTTATTTTCTTCATTTAGAAGCAAAAAATCAAATCAATTCTGAGTCAGATTCAGATTCTGAAGAATCTAAGAAGCCAAGATACAGACATAGGCTTTTGAGGCACAAACTGACTGTGAGTGATGGAGAATCTGGAGAAGAAAAAAAGACAAAGCCTAAAGAGCATAAAGAAGTCAAAGGCAGAAACAGAAGAAAGGGTAAGACATTTTAATGCTGAATGTAAAGAACATATTGGACCAGGCACAGTGGCTTATGCCTGTAATCCTAGCACTTTGGGAGGCTGAGGTGGGCAGATTGCTTGAGCCCAGGAGTTTAAGACCAGCCTGGGCAACATAGGGAAACCCCATCTTTGCAAAAAAATAGAAGAAATAGCTGGACGTGGTGGTGTGCACCTGTAGTCCCAGCTACTTGGGAGGCTGAGGTGGGAGGATCACCTGAACCCCAAAGGTCAAGGCTGTAGTGAGCAGTGATTGCACCACTGCATTGCAGCCTGGGTGACAGAGTGAGACCCTGTCTCAAAAATAAAAACAAAAAAAAACCATGCTGGTTTTGTAAACTAATTATAGTAATGAAATTTAAGTATATGGCCAGGCACGGTGGCTCATACCTGTAATCCCAGCACTTTGGGGGGCTGAGTCGGGTGGATCACAAGGTCAGGAGATTGAGACCATCCTGGATAACATGGTGAAACCCTGTCTCTACTAAAAATGCAAGAAATTAGCTGGGTGTGGTGGCACATGCCTGTAGTTCTAGCTACTCGAGAGGCTGAGGCAGGAGAATCACTTGAACCCGGGAGGCGGAGGTTGCAGTGAGCTGAAATAGCACCACTGCACTCCAGCTTGGGCCCCAGAGCGAGACTCTGTCTCCAAGAAAAAAAAAAAAAAAGAAAGAAATTTAAGCATATCTACTCAAACAATTGACCAACTATATTAAGCAAATGTCAGTACACTGGCAACAGGTATACTATCACATGAGATTAAAAGTAATAATTTAGAGTGGGAAGATAAACCAGAAACTTTAGATGACACAAAGAATATTTTTAACCTTTAGATTATAAAGAGAAATAAATATGATTTAATAAAATAAACATTATGTAGAAAGTATAAGATTGCATATAAAACTGCAAAAACATAGTGCTTTCCTGTAGAAGGGTAGAAGTTGCAATTAATTTGGGTAAATTTTGCCTGTGAATTTTGGGTAACAAAAAGTACAAAGAATTTTGTTGTTGTTGTTGTTTGGCTTTTTGATGACTAGGGGTAAATTTTGAAGACTATTGTTAGTACCCAACCCATGGATGGCAGATGAACTCTTTTTTGCCACCTAGGAATAGGAACGCATTTTTGCAAGTGTTTGGGAAATATAATAGGCTCTAAAGGATGCAGAGCCATTGAAAATGTATTTTTTTTAATTACTGTATTTATTTTTGAACTCTGGACCTCTGGTGATCTACCTACCTTGGCCTCCCAAAGTGCTGGGATTATAGGCGTGGGCCACTGTACTGGCCTTATTTTTAAACTTTTTGTATAACAGCTATATTGAGATATAACTCACAGACCACACAGTTCACCCATTTACAGTATACAATTTAGCAGTTTTTAGTATAATCATAGAGGATTACCACCACTTTAAAAAATGTTTTATTTGAAATATATGTACAAAGAAGTGCACGTTATCAATAGGTAGACATCTTGATGAAAACGTAGGGCACCCAGATCAAGGAACAAGGTGTTGATTACTAACACCCAAGAATCACAACCTCAGCATGACCACTTTTTTTCCTATTGAAAGATTTTAATCAAAGATATCATATGATTAGATTAGTTCTTTATTATTCAGTGAGAATGAAGGCACTGAATGTTTGGAAGGTATTGTTGTAGTTGATGTGGTAAAATATACATAACAACAAATGGGGTTGTTGGAGAAGAGGAAGATTGACTTAAGTCTTATAGGAGGTTGAATTGTTAGGTCTTCTTAATTGATATGAAAGGGAAAAGTCTACAATGAGTGTCAGGTTTTTAGAGTTTTCATGGTATATGTACAATATCACAAAAGTAGTTGAGGTTATTCAGTGGAGTTGTAATGTTTTACAAATGGAAAGCTAAGGACATAGTCTTGGAATCCTAAACATTTATAGGGCTTTTGGGCAAGAGTTATTCACTAAAGATGAGGAGGAAGGAGTTCTTGCTACACGCATATACAATTAATATATGTTATGGACATTTTCATGTTAATAAATAATAGTGCATCATTTTGTGACTACTTGTCTTATACATTTTTTAAAATTATTTATTTATTTTTATTTTTTATGTATTTATTTTTTTTGAGATGGAGTCTTCGCTCTGTCGCCCAGGCTGGAGTGCAGTGGCACATAAATAATAGTGCATCATTTTGTGACTACTTGTCTTATACATTTTTTAAAATTATTTATTTATTTTTATTTTTTATGTATTTATTTTTTTTGAGATGGAGTCTTCGCTCTGTCGCCCAGGCTGGAGTGCAGTGGCGCAATCTCAGCTCACTGCAAGCTCCGCCTCCCGGGTTCACGCTATTCTCCTGCCTCAGCTTCTTGAGTAGCTGGGACTACAGGCGCCCGCCATCACACCCGGCTAATTTTTTATATTTTTAGTAGAAACAGGGTTTCACCATGTTAGCTAGGATGTTCTCGATCTTCTGACCTTGTGATTCATCTGCATCGGCCTCCCAAAGTGCTGAGATTACAGACATGAACCACTGCGCCCGGCCTGTCTTATAAAGTTCTTTGCAATATGGCTGCAAGCTCTTACAGATTCTATAAAGGAACTGTGTGATTTAACATGTTATATATATCACAACGTGGATTCCTGTGCCTCTTCAACAAAAGGGGCAATATTGATTTTGCTTCTGAGGCTTAGTTCAATATATAGACCCTTTTATTATATATGATTACATTTGAGATTTGCTTTATTAAAACCTGAATTTTCTATGATCTGTGTTTCTAGTGCCTGATTCTGTGGGTAATTTATTACCCAGGTGATTTTGTTGTTGTTGTTTTTTGTTTGTGTAGGAGAGAGTAAACTTCTAAAATCCCATCATATTTGTGTTTCTAATATGGATTATGATCATAGTGGTTGATATATAGTTGAAGTTGCATGATTTTCTGAGTTTTGTAAATTCTGGTGTTCCTATATTATTTGGAAATTTGAATTGAGAGATGGGAAAAATCAATAGTGAATAGTCTACTTATTAAATGTAGTTGAATTAAATTGAAATGCATTGAAGAGGCATAAGAACAAAGTGCAGCATATGAACTCTAATTTTCTCCTAAATTAGAAAAATGTTACAAAATTATTTTAGTGACAATTTGAAACTGTAAATATTGCCTTTTTATTAGATGATAGTAATTTTTTTTCAGATGTGATCATGGTATTTAGTTATGTAGGGTAGTATCCTTATGCGTAGGGGTAAAGTGTCATCTGCATTTAATATCACATGGTTCAGTGTAAGAAAAGGTGTGTGCGTGTGTGTGTATGTGTGTGTGTGTGTGTAGAGAGAGAGAAAAAAGCAAATGTGGTAAACTGCTAATAATAAGTGAATTTAGGATAAGGCATACAAGTGTTCATTCAATAATTCTTTCAAATTTTTGGTAGATTTCAAAAATTTTTAAATGTTGGGTGAAAAATTAATACTAGGCTTAAAATTATACTTAATTACAGGATTTTTTTGTGTGTGAATGCAGGGATATATGTGTGTTTTTGATATTCTCCCGGCTTTCCAGTTGCTTAACTATTCGTTTTTTTTATTGTGGTAAAATATACATAACATAAAATTTACCATTTTACCCATTTTTAAGTGTACAATTCAGTAACATTAAGTACATTCACATTTTTATGCAACCATCGCTTCTGTCTGTCCCCAAAACGTGTCATCATTCCAAATGGAATCTCTTTAACCATTAAACAATAACTCTTTGTTCCCTTCTCCCCCCACATATTCTATATAGCATTTATGTTCTCCCATTTATAGCATTTCTGTTAGCATTTATGTTCTCCCATTTTTTCACTGGAATAGAACTTTGATTCTGATCTCAGGTTATGATAGATTTTTAAAAAATTATTTTGAAACAATTCTATATTTACAGAAATGTTACACAAATAGTGCAGAGTTCTGTGTATCTTTCACCTAGCTTCTCTGATTTAATACCTTATCATAGTACAATGATCAAAACCGGGAAATGAACATTGGTACGATACTATCAACTAAGCCAGGGGTTTACAAACTGCACCTGTGGGCCACATCTGATCCTCTGCCTGTTTTTATAAATAAGCTTTTTATTGAAACACAGCCATATTCATTAATTTACTGTTTTCACATATGTACAATGGCAGAATAGAGATGAGTAGTTGCAACAGAGACCATATTGTCCACAAGTCAAAAATATTTACTATCAAGCTTTTTACATAAACCATTTTATGACCTCTGAAGTAAATATAGATCTTATTCAGAGATTAGTTTTCCCACTAATGTTTTCTTTCTGCTTTAGGATTCAATCTAGGATCTCACATTGCATTGAATTATAATGTCTCCTTAATCTACTGCAGTCTGTGACAATTCCTCAGTCTTTCCTTTGATGACCTTGACACTTGTGGAGTGTTGATTCCTTATTTTCTCAACTGTTCCTTGATATGTATTTGTCTAATGTTTTCTCATGATTGAATTGAGGTTATTATGCATTTTGACAGAATACCACAGAAGTGATGTTGTGTCTTCAGTGCATGACACCAAGAATAGATGATGTCAGTATGTCTTTTTTTTTGAGAGAAGACCTCACTCTGTTGCCCAGGCTGGAGTACAGTGGTGCGATCATGGCTCACTGCAGCCTCAACCTTCTGGGCTCAAGTGATCCTCTCGTTTCAGCCTCCCAAGAAGCTGGGACCACAGGTGTGTACCATCATGCCTGGCTAATTTTTAATTTTTTTTGTAGAGATAGAATTTCCCTATGTTGCCCAGGCTGATCTCAAATTCCTGGGCTCAAGTGATCCTCTCAACTTGGCCTCCCAAAGTGCTGGGATTACAGGGGTGAGCCACCATGCCCAGCCATCAATATGTCTTATTACTCTCACGATTAACTTTTGTTACTTGCTTAAGTTGGTGTCTGCTAGTATTTTTCCACTGTAAAGAAGAAGACATTATTTTTCTGTGTATATTTAGTATTTTATCGGGAGATACTTTTTGACCATGCATATATTCTGTTTCTTATCATACTTAAGCCCACTAATTTTAGTATTCATCTTGGGTGAAGCCGTTAGTACTGTGGTATTTGCCTAGTTGTAATTTTCTGTTTATTTCATTACTTCCACATTTAGTAATTGTAAGGAAGAGTTGTTTTCCCCTATTTATTTATTGCATTATTTATATCAATATGACTTATAGATTTTTATTTTACCAGTTATAATCCAATAGTACCATTTATTTTATTACTCAAATTGTTCTAGCTTTGGTTGTTGGGAGCTCCTTCAAGTTGAATCTTGTGTCCTTTCAACATGTGCCTGTCCATGTTTGAACACTGCTTTATTTTCTGGCACTATAAGATGTTCTAAGCTTATCTTGTATTTTTTCTGCCCTGCTTCCTCTGGCCAAAAAGAGGTTTTCTCCTGGAGTTTTATATGCTTCCATTACTGCATTAATTGTGAGAAAAAAAAATTGAGGATTCCACATGTAGAACCTGATTTCCTGGTGTTGTGGCTAGAAATAGGGATTTTCTTCACAGTCTTGTTGTCAGTACCCTCTGCATACCTTTGGAATTTAGCCTGCCTTCTGGTCAAAACCAGGAAACAAAGAAAATAACCATATGCACTCACAGCTGTCTCCCCTCCACCAATTGTAGAGGGGTCATTATTCAAGTTTTGATTTCAGTCTCCAATCTGCCTATTATTATTTCCCTTTTCGAGTTCTTCAGTTGTGTCATCATTGGAGGAGAGAATCTGTAATCTTATTCCATCTTGGCCAGCCTACCTTGCTTGTTTTGAATAGCCAAACTTCTTTTTCATTAATTTACCTTTGGTAATTACATATATTTTATTGACAGGTAATTTATTCTTATTTTGTCAATTCATATACAATTGATACTTATATTTTAATGTACAACCACAGTTTTATAATTACATTTGAAATACGTTTGAATTTTATTTATATATATCATGTAAAGCATTAACTGATATATTCTATATTATGTATTATCCATTCACATATATACCTCTGACGTTCTTATAATGCTCTGTTTTAATGTCAAGTCATTGGTAAATTAAGTGAATTGGGTTTCTATTGAAAAAATAATTAATAATTTTATGTATTTTTTTAAAATTCAAGTGAGCAGTGAAGATTCAGAAGATTCTGATTTTCAGGAATCAGGAGTTAGTGAAGAAGTCAGTGAATCTGAAGATGAACAGCGGCCCAGAACAAGGTATTATAATTGATATTTTAAAAATTTTAGGAGTTAATCTGAATGACCATGCCTTCAAATGATTTGTATGGTTACTGTTACCAATAAAGTTAAGTTAGTGCAATATATAATATTTTGATTTGAAACTAATTGTTATACTTAATAGTTTAAAAAGAATCTAAGCATATTTTATGTGTAGTTGAATTGTGTATTCTAACCTGGGTAGATTTTCAGTCTGCAAAACTACTCGTGGCTGCAGTTTTTTATTGTTATGGGGGAAATTGTAGGGTAATAGTGAAGAGGCTTTATAGAAAAACTGCCTCAGTCTAACTCTGGGCTTTTCTACTTTCTATTTGTATAAATACTCTATGCTTCAGTTTCCTCATCTGTAAAGTGGGGGATTACAATATACTTGACTGACTATTGTGGGCATTAAATGAGACAATACATGTACAAGGTTTATAACAGTACCTACCTGGCAAATAGTAAGTGCTCGATATATAAATTATCGGTTTTAGGAGTACTACAGTAATAATGATATGCTTGGTCTTATAACATGAACAGTCACTGATCTAGATTACCTGTAATTTAAAATTTGGCTTCCTTCTTAGTATGGTATGTTAGATAATGCTACTACTACAATTTCTTTATTTCCCCCAGAATAACATAATCTTTCTACAGTTTATCAAATGAACAATCTGTGTGTGTTTGTGTATATATGTCTACAAAGGTGTCTGTCTGCATTTGTAAGTTTTAAAACATTTGAGATTTTTTTAGGTTAATACTTACCAGGTTGTGCTTAGAGTATAGCAATATATTATACTTTAAGTCAATATAAAATGAAAATGATAAGATACATTGAGAGTTTTTTTTTAAACCAAGATATAATTCAACATGTTATACTGTGGAATACAGTGGTCTTCAGAGTATTTGCAAAGTTGTGCAAAAAACACCACTCTGTAATTTCTGAACGTTTCCATCACCCAAGAAAAAAATCCTGTACTTATTAGCAGTCATTTTCCATTCCCCATGCCCTCGTACTCTAATAAACACTAAAATCTACTTTCTATGGATATGCCTGTTCTGGACATTTTGCATGAGTAGATTCATATAATATATATCCTTTCATGGATTTTTTTTTCACTTAGTGTAATGTTTTCAAGGTTCATCCATGTTGTAGCCTGTATCAGTACTTCATTCTTTCCTTAATGATTATTTTTAATGGTGGTAAAATGCACATAACATTTACCATCTTAACCATTTTTTTTCTTTCATGGTATTACTGGGGATTTTTATTTTCCTCTTAACCGTTTTTAAGTGTATAACTTAGTAGTGTTAAGTACATTTACTTTTTTTGAACCAGTCTCCAAAACCTTTTCCCCTTGCAAAATTGAAATGTTATTCATTAAACCACTTTCTTTTTCCTCTTCCCTGAAGCCCCTGGCAACCACCATTCTATTTTCTGTCTCTATGAATTTCACTACTCTAGGAACCTCATATAAGTGGAATCATACAGTATTTGTCTTTTTTTGACTGGCTTATTTCACTTAGCATCATGTGTTCCAAGTTCATGTATATTGAGTCATGTTTCAGAATTTTCTTCCTTTTAAAAGCTTAATGTTCCATTGTATACCACATTTTGTTTGTCAATTTATTTGTTGATGGACATTTGATTTGTAACCTTTTGGCTGTCATGAATAATGCTGCTTTGAACATGGGTGTAGAAATATCTCTTCAAGTTCCTGCTTTCATTTCTTTTGGGTATATACCCAGAAAAGGAATTGCATGGTAATTCTATTTTTAATTTTGTTGATGAACTGCCATAATAGCAGCTACACCATTTTACATTTCCATTAATAGTGAACAGGGTTTCACTTTCTCCACATCCTTACTGACAGTAGTTATTTTGTCTGGATTAATGTAGCTTTGTGTACAAATTTCTAAACCCAGAAATATTTTTCTCACCAAAAGTTGTTACTGTGTTTTTAAATCTCTGTGGCCTGTTATGAAGAAAACAGTGTTCAAATTTGTAATCTGCTTTTTTTAGTGATGATGAATGTTTTTTAGTATGTCTATTGGCTGTTTGTATTTTATACTAGAAGAATAGTCTTAATGTCCTTTAATGCATCTTCTTACTCATATAACAAACCTCCCCTCAGGATACTGTAAATTGTTGATCACTGGATTAAAATGAAGGGTTATGCTTCTGCTGGAATATCCATTTTTAACCTACTGATTTTTTTTTCCTGTTTGTTTTTAGGAATGCATATAGAGGTAGAACAGTTTTAAAATAGTACATAACTTATTGATGGAAGTTAATCATGAAATAGTTTATTTTGTGTTTTAAATTTTCTTCAGGTCTGCAAAGAAAGCAGAGTTGGAAGAAAATCAGCGGAGCTATAAACAGAAAAAGAAAAGGCGACGTATTAAGGTTCAAGAAGATTCATCCAGTGAAAACAAGGTAATAATGACATTTACCACGTGCTTGAATTATAACTGGTACAGTAGACTATGGTAATCATGCTATCACCTCTCTGTTCCATTCATTCATTTTATTCTACTGGCTTATTTACATTTTACACTTGGGAAGGATTGGTTATTGTGTATATGTGTATATATATATATATGTAAAAGTATTAATTTGACATTATCAGTTTTTTTCCTATTCCTTAATTTCTAATGGAATTTTAAGCCATTCTAATTCATGATTTTATATTTGTAGTGATGTGAGTGTTCTGTTTTCTGAAGACAAAATACTATCCTGAATGATGACTTATATGGGAATAAATCACGTAGTGAAATTAGCCAGTTTGAGTTTTTTTGTATATACGCAGGCTTACATAAAGTAAAAGGTGTCTGAAATATGTTTGATTCCGTCAACACAGTGCTCTTCCAGAGGGGTATTTATCTTTTGAAAAATAACCTGTTAAATATTTTAAAGTGTACAATTCAGTGGCCTTAATTATATTCATAAGCAGAATCTCTTCACTCATTGAACATTAACTCCATTCCCTTCTATCCCCCATCCTCTGGTAACCTCTATTTTCATTTATGTCTCCATGAATTTGTGTATTTTAAGTACCTCATATATATAAGTTGAATCATGCAATATTTGTCCTTTTGTGTCTGGCGTATTTCATTGACATATTTTCTAGGTTCATCCATGTTGTAGCATGTATCAGAATGTCATTCCCTTTTTAAGGCAAATAATATTCCATTGTATGTGTGTGCCACATTTTGTTAGCCCAGTCATCTGTTGATGGGCATTTTGGTTGTTTCTACCTTTTGGCTATTTTGAATAATACTGCTATGAATATGGGTGTTTACATATCTGTTTGAGTCCCTGTTTTTAATTATTCTGGGTATAGATGGAAAAATGGAATTGCTACATCATATAGTAGTTGTATGTTTAACTTTTGGAAAACTCCACACTGTTTTTCTCTAGTGTCTGTAACATTTGACGTTCCTATTAGCAATGTACCAAGATTCCAATTTGTCTGCATCTTTGCCAACACTTCCTTTGTTTCTTTTTCTTTCTTTCTTTCTTTTTCAACAAGAAACATCCTAATGAGTGGGAAGTGGCATTTCATTGTGGTTTTTCTTTGTATTTTCCTAATGACTGGTGATATTCAACATCTTTTCATATGCTTATATCTTCTTTTGAGAAATGTTTATTCTAGTCGGTAGCCCATTTTTAATTGAGTTGTTTTTTTTTTTTTAATAGGTGTTGAAGAGTTTTTGTTTTGTTTTGTTTTTTGAGAAAGAGTCTCGCTCTGTGGCCCGGGCTAGAGTGCAGTGGCACGATCTCAGCTCACTGCAAGCTCTACCTCCCGGGTTCACGCCATCTTCCTGCCTCAGCCTTCTGAGTAGCTGGGACTACAGGCGCACACCGCCACGCCCGGCTAATTTTTTTTTTTTGTATTTTTAGTAGAGACGGGGTTTCACCGTGTTAGCCAGGATGGTCTCGATCTCCTAACCTTGTGATCTGCCCATCTCGGCCTCCCAAAGTGCTGGGATTGCAGGTGTGAGCCACTGCGCCCGGCCGAAGACTTTTTTTTTTTTTTTAATACTACTCTTTATTGCTAAATATAATTCTAAAGGTTTTCAGCATGTTTTCTTCCACCTTTTCCTGGTGTATTAATTAATGGAATATGAAATGGATAAATGACTTTGTACTGTTGACCTCTAATTGTTTAAATTCCCTAGAGTAATTCTGAGGAGGAAGAGGAGGAAAAAGAAGAGGAGGAGGAGGAGGAGGAGGAGGAGGAGGAGGAAGAAGAAGATGAAAATGATGATTCCAAGTCTCCTGGAAAAGGCAGAAAGAAAATTCGGAAGATTCTTAAAGATGATAAACTGAGAACAGAAACACAAAATGCTCTTAAGGAAGAAGAAGAGAGGCGAAAACGTATTGCCGAGAGGGAGCGTGAGCGAGAAAAATTGAGAGAGGTGACTAATTTATTTCTTCTTCTTTTTCTTTTATAGCTACAGGGTCTCGCTATGTTGCCCAGGCTGGCTTCGAACTATTGGGCTCAAGTGATCTTCCTACCTTGACCTCCCAAACTGCTGGGATTACAGGCGTGAATCAACATACCCAGCCTTAATTTATTTCTATTAATGATTTATTTTATTTGGTATATGACTTCAATATATTTCAGCATTTTAAGAGTAGAATGTTGTAATCTACCACAGATTTCTCTTTCTTTTTTAGATGGAGTCTGGCTCTGTTACCCAGGCTGGATTGCAGTGGCATGATCTCAGCTCACTGCAACCTCTGCCTCCTGGGTTCATGCAATTCTTGTGCCTCAGCCTCCCAAGTGGCCGGGACTACAGGCATGCACTACCACACCCAGCTAATTTTTGTATTTTTTAGTAGAGTCGGGGTTTCACCATGTTGACCAGGTTGGTCTTGCACTCCTGACCTCAAGTAATCTGTCCGTCTCGGCCTCCCAAAGTGCTGGGATTACAGGTGTGAGCCACCGTGACCAGCCTCAACCACAGGATTTCTAGTTGCAGTTGATTTTTCCTACTGTCACTATTTCATGCAACTCAAAATAGTCATTAAGCTTTATTAATTTAATTAAGTGCATGGAAAGAATTGAGATTCTTGAATGATCACCAAAATGGTTATGTTGCATTTTGGGTAGAGAAATGTTTCAAAATTACTTCTTAAATCCATAAAAGGTTTCAGGTTTTTAAATGGACTTTATGTTACAAAAATTTTCAAATTCACAGGTGGAGAGAATGGTGTAATAATTCTCCCTGGATCTATGAAGTCAGTTTCAGCAGTTACTAACATAGTACAAGTCTTGTTTCATCTTTTTTTTTTTTTTTTGAGATGGAGTTTCACTCTTGTCACCCAGGCTGGAGTGCAGTGGCACAATCTTGGCTCACTGCAACCTCCACCTCCTGGGTTCAAGTGATTCTCCTGTCTCAGCCTCCTGAGTATGTGAGATTACATACTCAGGAGTGAGTGCCACCACGCCCGGCCGTTTCATCTATTCTTTTTCCTTCAGATTATTTCGGAGCAAATCTCAGAAATCATATTCTGTTTATAAATAGTTGGGAATGTATTGTTAAAAGATAATAGTATTTTAAACATTACTACAGTAGCATTATTACACTGAATTCTCTCATTGCCTCACATAGTAGTTTTAAAAAATAGTTGGTGTGGGCCTGGCGTGGTGGCTCATGCCTGTAATCCCAACACTTTGGGAGGCCGAGGTGGGTGGATCACCTGAGGTCAGATGGTGGAGACCAGCCTGGCTAACATGGTGAAATCCCATCTCTACTAAAAATACAAAAAAATTAGCCAGGTATGGTGGTGCACACCTGTGATCCCAGCTACTTGGGAGGCTGAGATAGGAGAATTGCTTGAACCCAGGAGGCAGAGCTTGCAGTGAGCCAAGGTCTCACCATTGCACTTTAGTCTGGGTGACAAGAACGAAACTCAGTCTCAAAAAAAAAAAAAAAAATAGTTGGTTTGAATCAGGTCTTAACAAGGGCCATCTGCATATTCTGTTGTATTTGAATGCTAAATCTCTTACCTAATTTTAACCTAGTTTCCCTTTGGTTCTTTCTTTTTCTTTACCCATTCTTACAGTTCATTTGTTTAAGAAAACAGATTAGTTTTGTAAAATTTTCTATATTCTGAGTTTTGTTATTTGCATCCCTGTAGTACAGTTTCATTGGCATCTATATTTCCTATAAACTAGTAATAGGATCTAGAGTCCCGAGCAGATTTAGATTCAGTTCTTTTTTTGGTAGAAATACTCATGGGCAGTAATAGTACTTCCTTTTGCATCTCATTAAGAGGTACTTTAAATCTGGTTGTCCCCTTTTTGTGGTACAGCTCCTCTAACTTTGTTCCACTTTTTCAGAATCTTTCTGGGTATTCTCAGTTCTTTGCATTTCCACATAATATTATGTTGTTGGTTTTTACAAAAATCCCTGTGGAATTTCTATTGGAATTTTGTTGACTCTTTCTTGTAGTGTGGCCAGAATTGACATCTTAACAGTGTTTTGTCTCCTATTACATGAATATAGTGTACCTCTATTTATTTACCTTCTCTTTAATTTCTCTTAGGAATGTTTTGTAGTTTTCACTGTATAGGTCTAGTACATATTTTAAAAGATTTATCCCCAAGTAGTTCATGGTTTTTGATGTTCTATTGTATTAGTCCATTTTCATGCTGCTGATAAAGACATACCCAAGACTGGGCAATTTATAAAACAAAGAGTTTTATTGGACTTATAGTTCTACGTGGCTTGAGGAGGCCTCACAATCATGGTGGAAGGCAAAAGGCACATCTCACATTGTGGCAGACAAGAACTTGTGCGGGGAAACTCCTCTTTTTAAAACTATAGATCTTGTGAGACTTATTCACTATCACAAGAACAGCACAGGAAAGACCTGCCCCCGTGATTCAGTTACCTCCCACTGGGTCCCTCCCACAACATGTGGGAATTCAAGATGAGATTTGGGTGGGGACACAGCCAAGCCATATCATATAGTAAACGTAGTTTCAAGTAATGTTGGCATAATGACCTTGTGTCCTAAGCTCTAAATTTACTTACTTGTTATAGTAGCTCTTTTTTGATAAATTCTTTATGACTTTCATGTATACGTTTGTGTTGTCTGTGAAGAAAAACTATTTTGCTAATTCCATTCCAATCTATCATTTATTTCTCTTTTTAAATTATAAATGGTGAATTTCTTCAAATGCTTTTCATTGCGTCTGTTGGAGTGACCTAGAAAATGTCTTGGATTCCTTGAATAAACCTTGCTTAGTCGTGTTGTATTACTCCTTTTATATATTGTATTGCATTTGCTGATCTATCTATCTTCCTTCCTTCCTTCCTTCCTTCCTTCCTTCCTTCCTTCCTTCCTTGCTTTCTTTCTTTCTTTCTTTCACAGGCGTGAGCCACCGTGCCCAGCCTTTCCTTCCTTCCTTCCTTCCTTTCTTTCTTTCTTTCTTTCTTTCTTTCTTTCTTTCTTTTCTCTCTCTCTCTCTCTCTCTCTCTCTCTCTCTCTCTCATAGGGTCTCCTCTATCTCTCAGGCTAGAGTGCTGTAGTGTGATCATGGCTCACTGCAGCCTCAAACTCCTGGGCTCAAGCAATCCTCTTGCCTCCACTTTCCAAGTAGCTGGGACAACAGGCATGTACCACCATACCTGGTTAATTTTTTGTTTTAGAGATTGGGTCTCATTATGCTACCCAGGCTGGTCTTGATCTGCTGGCCTCAAGTGGTCCTCTCCCATCAACCTCCCAAAGGGCTGTGATTATAGTTGGGAGCCCCCACACCTGGCATATTCCATTTCTTTAATACATGTAGAACTATTTAGATCTTTTCTTTTTCTTTAGGTCTGTTTTGGTAAATTTCATCCTTAAGGAATTTTTCCTTTTCATTTAAGTAGTCAAATTATTTATGTAAATTTGTTTATAGTCTTTCGTTATACTTTGTAGGTTCTGTCATTTATTGTGTCTGTTAGAAATTTGTGTTTTATCATTTTTTTTCCTTGATTAATCTGTGCAAAAATTTCACAATTTCACTATCTCAAAAAAGAAAACCCAGCTTTGGATTTTATTAATTTTTTTTCTATTGTTTGACCCTTTTCTATTTCATTGATTTTCATTCTTATTTTTACTGTGTTTATCCTTCTTTGGACTTATTTTCTCTTCTTTTTCTAGCTACTTTAGGTGGATTTTGGATCTTTTTTAACATAGCATTTTTAAAGGTATAAAATTTGCCACTGTGCATACTGTTTAAACTCTGCATCTTACAAATTTTGGTATTTTGTGTTCATTTTTACTCTGCTCTGAATCTTTTCTAATTTCTATGAGCCAGAATATGATCTGTCTTGGTGGATGTTCATTGTGTATATTCTGCTGTTGTTAGGTGACATATTCTATAAATTTTGATCAGATTATATTGATGGTTGATTATATTCAGATCTTCTATAGTTTTAATGGTATTCTCTCCAATTAGAGGAGTGTTGATGTCTCCAACTATAATTGTTAATTCATCTCTTTTTCCTTGTAGGTCTCAGATTTTGCTTCATGTTTGCTAGAAGTTGTTTTGTTAGGTACATATACACTTAGGATTACATCTTTCTGGTTAATTCCCCCTTTAACAACATATAATGTGACTCTGTATTATCTGGTAATTTTCTTTCACCTGAAGTCTGCTGTATTTGATAATAACGTAACGACATCATCTTTCTTTTCCAACATCTTAGGAAAAGTTTCATTTCTACAGCCAGGTTGAAAGTATTTCATTGATTTCCCATAAACTTACTTCCTAGATTTTTTTCATTTTCATATTTGCCTTATTACATTCCTATTTATGTACTAATCTTTATCCATCAGTACATCTTTTTATGCATTTCATGGTAAGTTCCAGACATCATTTCATTTATCTCAAATGCTTTAGCATGTGTATCATTAGCTAAAGTTCAATATTTATGTTTTCCTTTTTATGTAAAAGGAAATTTAGTTAAAATGAAATGCACAAATCTTGTGTAGATTTGTTTTTGAATAATACATGGTATATATTTTCTCATTATTTTTTCTAGTAATTTTGTTCCCCCACAATTTTATCATGAAATTTGTAAATATATGGAGAGAATTATAAACGTGAACACGAATGTACCTACCATGTAGCTTCTTCATTTCTTAACATGTTACTGTACTTGCTTTATTACATATCTGTTTTATCTATACATCCATCAACCATTTTAATTGTCCCTGCTCTAATCTGTATTATTTCCTTTTATTCTCTAGCTAGGGTTTAGTTTGTGCTTCCTTTTCTGGTTCCTTAAAGTGTAAAGTTAGGTTCTTGATTGTGATCTTTCTTCTTTGCTAATGTATACCTTTATCACTGTAAATCCTCTTCTTAGTACTGTTTTCTTTGCATCCCATAGGTTTTGTATTTTGTGTTTTAACTTTCATTTGTTTCAAGGTGATTTCTAATTTCCCTTGTGATCTCTTATTTGATCCTTTAGTTACTTATTTAATTTCCACATATTTGTGTTTTTTCCAGTTGTCTTCTGTTATGGATTTTTTGTCGCATTCCCTTCCGATTGGAAAAGATACTTCAGTCTTTTTATATTTATTAAGGCTTTTTTGTGCCTGATCATATGGTCTGTCCTTGAGAAGGTGCACTTGAGAGAAAATGTATGGTCTACCATTGTTGAGTGGAGTGTTCTTTATATGTCTGTTAGGTCTTTTTTTTTTTTTTTTAAAGACACAGTGTCTTGCTCTGTTGCTCTGTTGCTCAGGCCGGACTGCAGTGACGTGATCATAGCTCACTGTAGCCTCGAACTCCTGGGCTCAAGTGATACTCCTGCCTCAGCCTCTTGAGTAGCTGGGACTATAGGTGCATGCCACCACCCCAGCTAATTGTTTAAAACTGTTTTGTAGAGGCAGGGTCTCACAGTGTTGCCTAGGTTGGTCTTGAACTCCTGGCCTCAAGTGATCCTCCTGCCTTGGCTTCCCAAAGTGGTGGAATTACAGGCATGAAACACTGTGGCCAGCTCCAATTGGTTTATAGTGTTATTCAAGTCTGATATTTCCTTAATGATCTTTGTCTACTTGTTTTACGCATTTATTGATGTTGAGCTATTTATGTCTCCAACTGTTTCTCCCTTTTTTTTAGTTTTCCCACACTACACTGATGTATATTTCTCCTTTTAGTTCTTTTCGTGCTTTCTTCATATGTCTTGGAGCTCTGTTGTTTGTTGTATATATGCTTATAATTACATTTTTTGAGAACCTGGCTGTATTATCAATACATAATTTCCTATTTGTCTGTTGTAACAGTTTTTGACTTAAAGTCTATTTTGTCTGATGTCTATATAGTCATCTCAGCTCTCTTTTGGTGGTTATTTGCATGGAATGTCTTTTACCGTTCTTTCACTTTCAGTCTATTTGTGTCTTTAGATCTAAAGTGAATCTTTTTTAGATAACCAGTATTTGGATCATGTTTTTTTTAATCATTATGTCCGTCTATGTCTTTTTGATCCAGGTGTTTAATTCATTTACACTTGAGGTAAGTAGTGATAAATAAGGATTTACTTCTGCCATTTTGTGTTTTCTTACTACTATTTTGTTCATTATTTCCTCCATTACGGCTTTTTTGTGTTTAGTTAATTTTTTGCAGTGACATATTTTGATTTCCATCTCAGTTTCATTTTTGTATATTCTGTATTTTCTTTGTGGTTACCATGGAGATTACATGTAATATTCTGAAGTTATGAGAGTTTTACTTGAATTGATATGAACTTAACTTCAGTGGCATACAAAAGTTCTACTCTTCCACAGTTCCATTCCCCTGCATATTATGTGGTGACTCTGTTACAATTATTGATGTCACAAATCACATTTTTGTACATGTTGTGAATTGGTGACATTTATTCATAATTGTATTTTATCATTTTGTCTTTTAAATCCTAAAGAAAGTAAAAAGTGAGGTTATGAAACAAAATTTTGTGATACTAGGTTTTGTATTTGCCCCTGTATGTATATCTTCTAGGAGATCTTTATTTCTTTATATGACTTTGAGTTAACTTCTAGCATCCTTTCATTTCAACCCAAAGACTTCCCTTTAGGAAGCATTTTTTTATAGGGCAGGTCTAGTTTTAATAAATTCATTCAGCTTAGGATTGTCTTAACTTGTTCCTCTATTTTGAAGGATAATTTTGTTGGTTATAGAATCCTCAGCTGATGCCTGGCACAGTAAGTCACCCCTGTAATCCCAGCACTTTGGGAGACCAAGGCAGGAGGATCACTTGAGGCCAGGAGTTGAAGACCAGACTGGGCAGCATAGTGAGACCTTGTCTTTACAAAAAATTAAAAAATTATCTGGATGTGGTGGCACACACTTGTAGTCTAAGCTACTTGGGAGGTTGGAGGATTGCTTTAGCCAGGGGTTCGAGGATACAGTAAGCTGTGATTATGCCATTGCACTCTAGCCTGGATGACAGAGTGAGATGCTGTGTCTATTTTTTAAATAAGAAAAAAGAATTCTCAGCTACTTTTTTTTCATTCATCACTTTGAAATATATTGTCACACTGCCCTCTGACCTCTTAAGTTTTTGATGAGAAATTAGGTGATGATCTTATTGAAGATTTTTTGTATGTGTTGACTTGCTTCTCTCTTGCTGCTTTCAATATTCTCTTCGTCTTTGGCCTTTGACAGTTTGTGTGTAATGTGTTTTGATCTATATGTATTTGAGTTTATTCCAGTTTGAGTTCATTCCTGTATTTGTAGATTTAAGTCTCTCTCCTTCAATTTGGGAAGTTTTCCACAATTATTTCATCAAATAATTGTTGCTTCTTTCTTTTTCTTTTCTCTTTCTGTGACTCTCATAATACATAAGATGTTCTTCGTGATGGTTTTCCTCGCATCCCTTTTTCTTTTTTCACTTTAGTTTTTTTTTCCTTTTTGATCTTCAGACTTGATGATTTCAGTTAATATCTTCATATTCGCTGATTCTTCTGCCTGCTCAAATCTGCTATTAATCCTCTTTTGATTGGGCCATATTTTCCTATTTGTGATTTTTTTTTAATACTTTAAGTTCTAGGGTATATGTGCACAATGTGCAGTTTTGTTACATAGGTATACATGTGCCATGTTGGTTTGCTGCACCCGTCAACTTGTGTGATTTTTTAAAAATTGCATATTGGGCATTTGACTGTTATAACTTGGTAACTCTGCATGTAAGGTTCTCTCCCTTTTCAAGAGTTTGCTGGGGTTTTAAAATATATATAAATTGTAGTAGACCTATTGTTTTAAGACTCCCCCACATTATTTTTTCAAAGAGTGTTCTTGTTGTGTGTCATCACTGAAGTCTCTGTCCCTGTCATTCATGTTCAACTAATGTTTTGAAAGATTTTTTTGAATGTCTGCTGGGTGTGGTGGCTCGTGCCCATAATCCCAGCACTTTGGGAGGCTAAGGCAGGCAGATCACCTGCCTTAGGAGTTCGAGACCAGCCTAGCCAACATGGTGAAACCCTGTTTCTACTAAAAATACAAAAAATTAGCCAGGCATGGTGGCACGTGCCTGTAATCCCAGCTACTTGGGAGGCTGAGGCATGAGAATTGCTTGAACCCCGGAGGCAGAGGTTGCAGTGAGCCAAGATTGTGCCATTGCACTCCAGGCTGGGCAACAGAGCAAGACTCTATCTCAAAAAAAAAAAAAAAAAGGTGTTTTGTTTTGTTTTTTTAAAAAATGCCTGCTCTCTCTGTTTGTAGATTGACTATGCTGGTGCACTCCTTTAATCCATAACTAGGCTTCCACTAAACCTAAAGATAAGCCTGAGGGGATAACTTAAGATTTTAATAAAGATCTTTTCTGAGCATGTATTTTGCCTGGACATACATATGGCTTTCTGAATTATCCTATATACCTGGCTGCTTTTGAGTGTCCCAAATTTGAAAAGCAGCTGGGTGTGGTGGCTCATCACCTGTAGTCCCATCTACTCTGGAGGCTGAGGTAGGTGGATAGCTTGAGCCCGGTTGTGTGAGACCAGCCTGGGCAACATTGTGAGACACTGTTTCTACAAAAATAAAGACTAGTTGGGTCTGGTGGTGCACACCCACAGTCCCAGCTACTTTGGAAGTTGAGGTGACTGGATCGGTTGAGGTGTCTGGATTAGTTCAACCCAGGAGTTCAGTGCTGCTGTGAGCTATAATTACACTACAGCACTCCAGCCTTGGTGACAAAGCAAGACCCTGTATCTTGGAAAAAAAAATTCCAAAAGTATCCTATCTCCAGCTATTTGTGCCTTAGGTGGTGTTTCGGGTGTGTTCTCCTGTAATGCCTTGCCCCGGGCCTCTACGGGTCTGTCATCACGTTGCAATTGTTGTGTGTATGTGTGTTAAAGCTGTTCTTGCTGTCTTTCTCACCAGAGCTCTGAGTTAGGTGAAGAAAAGATGAGAGCCTTATGTCAGTCCTTCCAAGTATCCTTCAGACAGGTTAGATGACATTTACACAATAATTTGTAAATAACATCTGCTTTGCTCCCTCTGGTTTGTGGGAGGATATTGGAAAACAGGGTGCTGCTGCTTTGAGACTTAAACTGTCACCTTCTGGTATGTGGTGGGGCAAGGGCAAGTAAAAATGCTGTAAAACGTTCCTATTGTATTGAAGATGGCTTTTTTTCTTTTTCATTATTTTAGAGACACAGTCTTGCTATGTTGCCTGGGCTAGCCTCAAATTCTTGGGCTCAAGTGATCCTCCTGTCTAGGCCTACTTGTTTGTACTATAGGCGCTCACCACCATGCCTGGCTAAGATGTTGTTTTCTTGATTGGATATTTGCTTGGTTGCTGTAAACCTTTGACTATGTTCCAGAACTCTGACAAAGTTGGTTCAGAAAGTTTCTACTTGTTTCTAAAATAGTTCTGTGTTGTGACTAGAGCTTGGAGCTTCCTAGTCTATTGTTTTGTTGATATCTACATTTTCCCTTCTTTCTTTTTTTTTGGAGACAGTCTTATTCTGTCACCCAGCTTGGAATGATGCAGAAACATGATCACTGTAGCCTGGAATTCCTGGGCTCAAGCAATTCTCCCACTTCAGCTTTCTGAGTAGCTAAAAGTACAGGAGCAAGCTAATCTCTTCATTTTTGATAGTTGTTTTCCCTGGGTATAGAATTCTAAATTGATACTTTTAAGAAATCTCTTTAAAGATGTTACTTCTTTGTGACATTTTGTTTGTTATCTTTCTCCTTTTTCCTTCATCTTTGCTCCTCTGCATGCACCTTTTATTTCTTGAAAAGATAGTTTTAAAAGATTTTTCAGTGATTTTAAGATTTTCTTTTAATGCCTGGCTTTCGGAAATTGAAGATTTTTATTTTCTTTGTTTATCCTGCTCTGGATTCCTTGAACTTGTTGCATCTGTGAATTTATAGTTTCATCAAACTTTTGTTTGTTCGTTTTAGAGACAGGGTCTCACTCTGTTGCCCAGGCTGGAATGCAATGGTATGATCATTGGTCACTGTAACCTCAAACTCCTGGGCTCAAGAGATACTCCTGCCTCAGCTTCCCAAGTGGCTAGGACTAGAGGCATGCCCTATTGCTAATTTTAAAAGTTTTTCGTAGAAACAAGGTCTTGCTATGTTGCCCAGGCTGGCCTCAAACTTGTGACCTCAAGTGATCCTCACACCTTGGCCTCCCAAAGATCTTGGATTACAGGTGTGAGCTACCACATCCAGCTTCTGTCAAATTTTTTGGAAAGTTCACATCATTATTTTTTTCAAATAATTTTTTCCTGTTCTGTTTTTCTTTGAGACTTACATATTATGCTCTTCAATATTGTTCCATAGGTTTCTTATTTTCCCCCGTCTATTTCATTTTGGATAGTTTTTCTTGCTTTGTCTTCAGTTTTGTTGATCTTTTCTTCTGCACTATTATGATATTAATCCACTTAGTGAATTACAGTGTACCATAATTTTCATCACTAGGAATTCCATTTAGTTTTTTAAAATATCTTCTATTTTTGTTTTCATTGTGTTCATATTTTCAGTGTTTGGACTTTTTTTTTTTTTTTTTTTCTGAGACGGAGGCTCGCTCTGTCACCCAGGCTGGAGTGATCTTGGCTCACTGCAACCTCCGCCTTCTGGGTTCAGGCGATTCTCCTGCCTCAGCCTCCCGAGTAGCTGGGACTACAGGCGTGTGCCACCATGCCCAGCTAATTTTTAATATATTTTTAGTAGAGGTGGGGTTTCACCATGTTGCCCAGGCTGGTCTCAAACTCCTGAGCTCAAGCTATTCACCTACCTCTGCCTCCCAAAGTGCTGGAATTACAGGCGTGAGCCACCACACCCAGCCTATTTGGGCATTTTTAATCAGCTGTCTCACTTTACTTGTCTGCCTATTTCATTATTTCTGTTACTTCTTGGCCCATTTTTGTTGACTCTTTTTTTCCCTGGTTATTCTTCATATTTTTTTTCTTCTTGACAAACCTAGTAATGTTTTATTTAAAAGTTCAGTTTAATTTTGAAGCTTTTAAAAAAGCCTGGTTAATGCGTTTCTTCAGTACTCTTTAATTTACAAATTGCTTTCTCCCACTGCTAAGGTTTGGTCCCTTTGTGGTCTCTACTGAATGCCCTGGGTTATACATGAAGAGGCTACTGTGCCTCCTCTGAAATCAAATGCCTCCCAGTACCATGTGATCGCTGGGAGCTGTTTAGCTCACAGCTTCTTGGTCTTGCTCTGCCTGGCTTCACAAAGTTTCACTCCTCATGTGTGCATTTTAATGTTCAGCCATGACTCACAGTGAATCCTGTCTCGATTTTGAGTTCTTTTTGTGTGGCTCTTTTTTCTTTGTAGTCTGCCCTGCAACTTCAGTCATCTCAGCCTGATCTTTGTTTCTTCAACTTAATATATCTCCAGTGCTCTCCTTGGGAATCGTTTTTCCCTGATCCTTTAGGCACCAATTCAAGGGGAATATAGGGGTCTTCTTGTTGGTTTTCCTACTTTCAGGGATCAGGGTCCTGTGGTGTCTTTATTCAATGTCTGAAAAAAATTTTTTTCGTATATTTTGCCCACTTTTCTACTTGATTACAGCAGGAAGGTAAACCTGGTTCCTAATAAACTATCATGACTGGAAGCAGAAGTTTGGCTCAACCTTTTAATATTTTGGTCAGGTGATTTTTTTCCTTTATTTTCCCTTCAATTCAGATATGGGAGACATTTCATGTCTGTATTTATTTTTACTACACCTTAAGTGATTATTTGTCCTAAGTTTTTCTCCTATTTCATTGCTGTGTATTTATTATTTTTTAAATTTCAGCTTCTAGTTTAGATACGGGGTGGGGGGTGCATGTACAGGTTTGTTACTGGGTGTATTGTGTGATGCTCAGGTTTGGGGTGTGGATCCCATCACCTTGGTAGTGAACATAGTACCCAATAGTTGTTCAGCCTATGCCCTCTTCCTTCCCTCCCCCTCCAGTAGTCCACAGTGTCTGTTGTTCCCATGTTGATGTCCATGCGTGCTCAGTGTTTAGTTCCCACTTGTGAGAACATGTGGTATTTGGTTTTCTGTTCTTATGTGAATTTGCTTAGATTTATAGCCTCTAGCTGCATCCAAGTTGCTGTAGAGGACATGATTTTCTTCTTTATGGCTGCATAGTATTCTGTGGTGTATATGTACCACATTTTGTTTATCTAATCCACCATTGACGGTCACCTAGGCTGATTACATGTCTTTGCTATTGTGAATAGCATGGCATGAACATAAGAGTACTTGTGTCTTTTTGGAAGAATGATTTATTTTCCTTTGGGTGTATACCCAGTATTGTTAGTTAAATAAAGTTTCCTTGTATTGTAGCTTGAGTGCATAAACAGATCTACTTAGTCACTAATAGGTAGATGATTTCTTTATAACTTATTTCCTCCTACATTTAGGATGAAGATACACTAATCCTCAGTCCTGAAGACAGCACTTAATAAAAAAAGTATCATCAAGTCACTGATTAATATTGGTTCAGAAATCTTAATTAAAGCCTTGTATATTAGTTTTTTATTGCGGCATTAAAATGTACCACACACTTAACCTCTTAAGACAAATTTATTGATTTGTCTCACAGGTCAGGAAGTTGGGAATGGCTTAGCTGAGCATGGCTCTACTGGGTTTTCTGCTTAGTGTCCCACCAAGCTGAAATTAAGATGTTAACTCGAGTTTTTCTTTCACGTAAGACTTTGTATCCTTTTCCAGTTCACTTGTTGGCAGAATTTAGTTCCTTTCAGTTCTTACACTTAGGTCCTTAGCTACTAGAGTTCTCGCTCCACAACATGGCAGATTGCATCATCTTTGAGATCAATAGGAAAGCATTTCAGTCTTTTAAGGGGCTCACTTTGATTAGGTCAGGCCCACTAGAATATCTCCCTTTTGATTAAATCAGAGTCAGCTTATTAGTGGGCCAATTATGCGAATGATAGCCCAATTATATTTACAGGTCTCAACCATACTCAGAAGGTGAGGGGATTATGCAAGGTGTTTATATCAGATGTCGGTAATTCTGGGGCCACTTCAGGATTCTGTGTACCACACCTTGTAAACAGGATAAGATATTTAGGGAATCTTCCATTTTTATATAATGGCTTTACCCCAGTGATATGAAGCTACTACACATCCAGGTTAGGACACAGTAATAATTTAGTGAATACTTAACCTATGCCAGATACTTTGCATACATTGCCTTATTCAATCTCCAGAACAACCTTGTGGAAACTATTGATAATCGTTCCCAGTTTGCAGATTCAGACACAGAAGCTAAGAGGGTTTAGATAGCTTGATGAAACGGAATTTGGGTCTAAATGGCCTATGCTATTTTTGCTTCACCACACTATTTCTCAGTGTTAATCTTGGTTTTGGATATCACAATTTTATGTAAGTACAATATCTATTCAGATAATTTACTGCAAATCTGTGACTTGTTTGTAGTTTTTTGGATGTGACAATGATCTTATGGTTTTACAAAGAGGAAGTATCCTTTTAAAGAGACATTTACAAACATTTTATAGATGATATTGCATACTTTCTTGTGTTTGCTCCAAAATGATTTGTGGGATCTGGGGAGTTGGACAATGGGTAAGATGCTGTCAGTGAAACAAAACTGGCCTTAAGTTGATAATTTTTTTTTTCTTTTGAGACGGAGTCTCACTCTGTCACCCAGGCTAGAGTGCAGTGGTGCAATCATGGCTCGCTGCAACCTCCACCTCCCAGGTTCAAGCAATTCTCCTGCCCTAGCCTCCTTAGTAGCTGGGACTACAGGTGCGTGCCACCACGCTTGGCTAATTTTTGTTGTTGTTGTTGTATTTTTAGTAGAGACGGGGTTTCACCATATTGGCCAGGCTGGTCTCGAACTCCTGACCTCATGATCCGCCCACCTCGGCCTCCTAAAGTGTTGGAATTACAGGTGTGAGCCACCGCGCCTGGCCTTAAGTTGATAATTTTTGAAGCTGAGTGATGGGTAATAGGATTTATTATTATCTTCCATCTACTTTTTTGAAAATTTCTATATTGAACATTTAACAAATTCATTTGTTACTAGTTTCAATTGTAAATAAGAAAAAAAGTTCCTAAAATTTTATTTCTTCCCCATCGTAATGTTTTTGTTTTTAAAATTTTTTTAAGTTTTTTTTTTTTTTTTTTTTTTTTTGTTGAGATGGAGCTTTTGCTTTTTCACCCAGGCTGGAGTGAAGTGGCACGATCTCGGCTCATTGCAACCTCTGCCGCCAGGTTCAATCGATTCTCCGGCCTCAGCCTCTGGAGTAGCTGGGAATACAGGCAGCCACCACCAGCCTGGCTAATTTTTGTATATTTTGTAGAGACAGAGTTTCACCATGTTGGCCAGGCTGGTCTTGAACTCTTGACCTCAGGCGATCCACCCCCGTCAGCCTACCAAAGTGTTAGGGTTATAGGAGTGAGCTACTGCACCCAACTGCATAATGTTTTTGTGATTTTAAAATCACAAGTTTCTATTTTTTTTTCAGTGGAACCATAAAACTGTTTATTACAAGCATTTCTTTTACTAAACTAGTATTTTGTAATGTTTAAGAGCATGGACTCGGGGGATCAATCCTCTATGTAAATCTCAGTGTCATGATACTCAATAGTTGTATGACCTTGTGCAGGTTACTTAACTTCTCTGTCACTCAGTTCTTTCATCTGTCAAATGGTAATACTTGTACCTATCTTATGTAGTTACTGAATATACTATGTAATGGGTAGAGATTAGGATAAGACAGCAAAAAATATATGCAAGCATACACTTGTTACCTGTGTGCATATATTATATCTACTTAAGTTTTATTTTAAATAAGGAACTTGTGATAATTGTTTCCTTTTTGTAATTAGAAGGTATTATATGTTCCTATCATGATTTTTGAGCCTGTGGTTCCGAAACCAGTGTTTCTAAATGTTTTTTCTTTTCACACCATGTATTCATAGTGTTTTTCAGTGGTAGTCGTGTTGACATTCTGAGTCGTACAGTTCTTGTTTGGGACTGTCTTTCACATTATAGAATGCTTGTATTTGCCTTCCCTTCCTCCTACATTAAATACCAGCTCTGACCAATAATTATGACAATCATAAATACGATTGCACATTTTCAAATATCCTCTAGAAGAATAGAACTATCTTTTGTTGGGAGCCACATGTTCATTCAAATTGTAATGGTACTACCGTAGATTAGTTTGGAGTTCTCCTCCTCCTCCCCACTCCTCCCTCTTTTCTTCTTCTTCTTTTTCTTATTTCTTTTTCTTCTTCTTCTTTTTTTTTTTTTTTTTTTGGCATAGTAACCAGCAACAGGGAACACTGCTTTTTTCACAACTCTGCGTAATAAATGTGTGTCGAAATACCCAGGCTGAGATCTGTTGAGCTAAATTACTGACATTATCAAAGTGATTTAAAATTTTTTGGAGAGTTTTGATTTTAGAAGACATAAAACCCTGGGCTCTGTCCTGGCTTTATTGAAGCAAAATAGTGGTGTATTAGTCCTGAGATTGGGTAATTTATAAAGAAAAGAGTTTTCATTGACTCACGGTTCTGCAGGCTGTGCAGGAAACATAGTGGCTTCTGCTTCTGGGGAGGCCTCGGGAAGCTTCCAATCATGGCAGAAAGCAAAGGGGGAGTGCGGCACCTCACATGGTGGGAGCAGGAGCAAGAGAGTGAGGGAGAGGTGCTGCACATTTTTAAACAACTGGATCTTGTGAGAACTCGTTCACTGTCACGAGAATAGCACCAAAGGGGATGGTGTTAAACCATTCGTGAGAAATCCACCTTCATGATCCGACCACCTCCCACCAGGCTCCACCTACAACACTGGGGATTACAATTGACATGAGATTTGGTGGGTACACATATCCAAATCATACCAATTGGATTTGTGGTATGGGAGTAAATGTGTCTATATTTTGGAAAATCTCCCTTAGTAAGAATGACCATTGCTTGAATGATTTCTTTGAGCTTACCTATCAACAACTCCTTTTCTTGTAGGTGATAGAAATTGAAGATGCTTCACCCACCAAGTGTCCAATAACAACCAAGTTGGTTTTAGATGAAGATGAAGAAACCAAAGAACCTTTAGTGCAGGTTCATAGAAATATGGTTATCAAATTGAAACCCCATCAAGTAGATGGTAAGAAACTATTAGATGATTCCATAATTTTTAGTTAAATTTTACCAATATTTGGATGTGAGGCAGCTGCCTTACATCCTGCTAAGTGCTGGAGGTAAATTGTTGATTGTGGCGGGTAATCCACAATCCCCCTGCCTTTATGGAGCTCATAAACAAATGAGGAAGAAAAAAATTGAGTGATTGCAAACACAATGAGTATTATAAAAAGGGAGAGAAGTGCTGCTTAAAAATGGGTAGATATAGCAAGTGGGTTTCACCTAGTTAGCAAAGATTGGCCTAAGGGCAGCTAGGGATTGGGAAGAGCTGTAGCTAGCTAAAAGCCTGTTTTAGAAATGCTATTTCAGCCATTTTCAGGTATTTTTAAAATAATATTCCTACATTTGTATTAGAACAATACCAAACTGTTCCTACCCTCTGCTTTATTAGAGTTGAATCAGTAAGTCAGTTTTGAGTGTTTATGTGAATTAATTAGTAAGGGAGGTTCTGTAGTTCCTACTTTTTGAGTTGCTAGGCCCCTTTCTTTCTCAATGTTTACTATTGAATAAAGGAAAAGATGATGAAATTATCTCCTGGTTTTTTTCTTTTTTCCTGATTGACTCAGTAAACTCAAAGGTATTTTTGATAGGAAGCCATTCTGTCTTTGGATAAAGTTGTCCTCTTTTTACAAAAATTATTATTATTATTTGAGATGGAGTCTCACTCTGTCACTCAGGCTAGAGTACAGTGGTGCTATAACAGCTCACTGCAATCTCTGCCTCCTGGCCTCAAGTGATTCTCCCAACTCAGCCTCCTGAGTAGCTGGGACTGCAGGTGCACACCACCACCACACCTAGCTTATTTTTTGTTTTAGTAGAGACAGGGTTTCACCATGTTGGCCAGGCTGGTCTTGAACTCCTGACCTCAAGTGATCTACCTGCCTTGGCTTCCCAAAGTGCTTGGATTACAGGCGTGAGCTACTGTGCCCGGCCATGTTTCTCTTTTAGAGTATTCTTATGTTTCTTTGAACCATCTCAGGGAATAGAGAACATCTGCTGTGGATAGCTTAGAGAGGATGAAGGAAAGTCCCCCTGTCCTGTATTTGTGTTAACTTGTTTCTGGTTTACTTTGGTGGGAAAAAATCCCATTTACATATAAGAAATTCTTTAGCTAAGTGTTTTCTTTAATGCTGTTTCTTAGAAGTTTTGGTTATGTTTTTGATGTGTTTATATAAAGGAAGTTTTTAACTTGGACCTTTAAATTTAACTTAATGAAGCTGTTATTTTTAGGTGTTCAGTTTATGTGGGATTGCTGCTGTGAGTCTGTGAAAAAAACAAAGAAATCTCCAGGTTCAGGATGCATTCTTGCCCACTGTATGGGCCTTGGTAAGACTTTACAGGTAAGAGCTGAAGAATATGAAAGTATCCTGTTTTTGTGGATTCATTAATATATATTGGATTCTATTATGTTTCAGGCACAGTCGTAGGGGCTGAAGATAAAGCAGTGAACAAGAATAACAAGATCTGTCTCCAAGGAGCTTATATTCTAGTGGAGGAGAGAGCTGCTAATCAAATAAAAAATATGTACTTTCAGAAAATGAATGTTAAGGGAGGATATTGAGTTAGGAAAGGCATCTTTTAGGAGGTAATGTTTGAGCAGAGGTCCTAATGAAGCGAGCCTGTGGGGTTTCAGGTATGACCAACAACTGCAAAGATTCTAAAGTAGAAATTAACTTTTTTTTTTTTTGCAACTTTTAACGGCTTATGATGTTAAAGTAATGAGAAAAGTAAAGTATGATGTAAAGTATCTTTTACTATTAAAATTACTGCATTTCCAAATGGCAGGAGTTGTAACAGATGTAAAATTGGTGAATGTATTTGTACTTTTAAACTATAAAGTAATTATAGATTTAATGGGTCAGAACACATTAAAGTGGAAAAATATTATGTAACATGATTCTCTTCTAAATGAGCCATGGTATTTTCTGAAAGACTATAGGGACATTTTATGGAGACCTAGGACTTAGTATTGGTATGGGATCATTTTATACTATTCACATTGCTCATAGAATCATGGAGCTTTAGAGAGAGCCTGATGCATCATCTGTTTGAACTTCTGCATTTTACTATCTCTTTCCCTCTGCCTTGCCTGGTTTGGAAATTCTGGCAGTTTGGTTGGTTGCTTTATTGTTTAAAGCAAAACAAAGCTATAACATTGTAAGATTGCTTAATTTATTACGTTTTTTCTGGATATTTACGAAGGTGACAATCTGTTTTCTTATAGGTGGTAAGTTTTCTTCATACAGTTCTTTTGTGTGACAAACTGGATTTCAGCACAGCGTTAGTGGTTTGTCCTCTTAATACTGCTTTGAATTGGATGAATGAATTTGAGAAGTGGCAAGAGGGATTAAAAGATGATGAGAAGCTTGAGGTAACTTATTTTAAATGTTTTCTATTATTAAAATAGTCACATGAAATTCATATCGTAAACTGTTTTTAATTACTAGCGATGCATATTTCAATGGGAATATTTAGTATTCACATGTTTTTAGTAGCTACTTAAAAAAATCTTTATTTCCCCACAAAAGGTTTCTGAATTAGCAACTGTGAAACGTCCTCAGGAGAGAAGCTACATGCTGCAGAGGTGGCAAGAAGATGGTGGTGTTATGATCATAGGCTATGAGATGTATAGAAATCTTGCTCAAGGAAGGAATGTGAAGAGTCGGAAACTTAAAGAAATATTTAACAAAGCTTTGGTTGATCCAGGTAAGGTATTAATAGAGAGTGACATAAAGAAGCAAGTTGAATCAAAGATGTGTTTATATTTTATTTAACAAATACTAATTGCACCACTACTAAGTATCTGGTCTTTGTTTTGGTTATCCTTCAGGTTTTTACCTTTTAAAAAATTCTTAGTATTTCAATAAGATAAAATCACCCTTAATGTCGCCAGCTGTTAAGAATTTATTTGCTGAGTCTGAAAGTGTTTAGGGTTTTAGGGGATACTTTGTAAACACTTAAAAATGCATCAGATGCCTGTGTTGCAATCAAAGATTCTTCCAGCTATCCAAATACTAGGTGAGAACAAGAGCTCTCTCCATATCCTGAAAACAGTTTGTGTCTTTCCAAACTTCATGTCATTAGAAGAATTGCTGCTTGCTTATCTCCTTTTAAGGGGCCATCAGTGTGAAAGGTTAGTATTTTCAATACTGTCTATCCTTATGGGATAGTAATCTGATGTGAGAGCCAGATGTTGATATATTTGACACTTGGAAAAGCAACACGTTGTACTGTCTGCAAAACTAAAATTAATTTTTAATCTACGATTATTAATTTGTGCAATTTTTTCTTCATATGTTTATCTTGTCATATCATATTACTTTAAGACACTATTGAGGTTTTATTTTTGTTGAGAAAGTCTGGGTAATTGTCATTGTCAAAGTGATAGTAATCTTTAGAATCCATGGCTTTGCCTCTTTTTTAAAGATAATGAGGTAGTTAATACATAGCAAAATAACTGCCATCACAAATCTAAGGCCTAATAATAAGTTTATCTTTTTCCCACGATTAAAATAGGTGTCTAAAAATCCTGTGGCTGGTTTATTGTTGAAAAATTATTATAAGCTAGTGTCTAGTATCATTGTAGCAGATTTTTTCCACAAGATTTCCTTGAAATTGTTTAATATAACAATTTCAGGTGCTTAGTGTACTTATTTGTTCATGAAAAAATGAAAGAAAAAAATTAAAGCTTCTAACACGAAGGGTAACATTTGTCATTGCCATGTTTTATCATTTAGTGACATTTAAAAAAAATTTTGGCTGGGCATAGTGTTGCACGCCTGTAGTCCCATCTACTCGGGAGGCTGAGGCAGGAGAATCGCTCAAACCTGGGAGCTGGAGGTTCCAGTGAGCCAAGATCGTGCCACTGCTCTCCCATCTGGGTGACAGAGCAAGACTCCATCTAAAAAAAAAAAAAAAAAAAACTTTTTATTTTGGAATAATTTTCTGTTTACATGAAAGTTGAAAAGGTAGTGCAGAGAGTTCCCATATACCCAACATCTGGTTCCTCCATTGTTAACATCTTACATTGCCATGGTAGATTTTTCAAAACTAAGAAATTGGCCCATTGTTGACACATTATTATTAATAACTTGAACTGCATTTGTAGTGCACCAGTTTTTCTATCTGGGGTACTACATTGTATTTAGCTATCATGTCTCTAACAGTCTTCTGGTCTATGAGAGTTTCTCAATCTTTATTTTTTCATTATCTTATCAATCTTAAGGAGGACCGTCCAGGTAGATATCCTGTAGAGTGTTTACTAATCTGAATTTATAGTTTTTCTTGTGATTAGACTGAGATTAGACTGAGGTTTTGAAAGAATATGCCAGAGGTGACATACCCTTTTGTCACATCATACCTCATATCGGGGGTACATGATAAGCACATGCTGTCACTGATGATGTTAATTTTCATCACTTGGTTATGGTAGAGTTTGTCAGGTTTCTCTCCTGTAGAGCTGCTACTTTTACCTGTCCCTCATCTGTTCATTGGAATCCAGTCACTCGGTCTAGCCCACCTGAATGCAAGGATGGTAGAAATTAAGCTCCATCTCCTATAGTGGGTAGTATCTACACATCAAATTTGGATTTTTTAAAGAAAAATGTATCTTTTCTCACCCATTTATTTTAGCCTTTGATTTATATAATTATATACTCATCTATTTTTAGTTTGTGCATTGGACTATAAACCATTACTACTTTTTTTTTTGCTCAAATTGTTTTACCTTGGCCATTGGGAGCTTTTTTTAAGGTTAGGTCCTCTACCCTTTGATATGTCCCTATCCTTTTGGCTTTGAGCACTTTATTACTTTCTGGCATTACAGGATGCTCCAGGTTCATGTTATGTTGTCCCGGCCCCAGAGTCAGCCATTTCTTGAAGACATCATGGTTCCTTTTATTGAAAATTGACATTTACAGATGTAAACACACCCATATAATTTGCAAATATATCCTTCCATTCTGTGAGTTGTCTTTTTACTTTTTTATGTAATCTTTTTAGTACTAATCTTTAAAATTTTGATGACAGTTAATTTACCTATTTTTTCTTTTGTTGCTTTTGCATTTAATGCATATCCACGTATTCATTGCTTAATCAAAGGTTATGAATTTTTTCACCTGTGTTTTCTGATTTTATAATTCTAGCTCTTGTATTTTATGTTTATGATCTATTTTCAGTTTATTTTTGTATATGGTATGAGGTAGGAGTCCAACTTCATTTTTTGCATTTTGATATCCAGTTGTTCTAACAACATTTGTTGAAAAGACTATTCTTTCTTCATTGAAGAGTCTTGACACCATTATTGAAAATCAATTGACCATAGATGTATGTGTTTATTTCTAGGCTCTCAATACTATTTTATTGATCTATATGTCTGTTCTTATGCCAGTGTGACATTGTTTTAATTACTGTAGCTTTGTGGTAAGCTTTGCAATCAGGAGGAAGTCCTACAGCTTTATTTTTCTGTCTCAAGGTTGTTTTGCTATTTGAGGTTCCTTGAAATTTTAATTTCCTCAAAGAAGCTAGCTGGGATTCTGTTAGATATTGCATTGAATCTGTAGATTAATTTGAGGAATATTGCCATCTTAACAATATTAAATCTTCCCCTCCATGAACATCTAATTTCTTTCCATTTATTTAGATTTTTAATTTCTTTTAGTAATGAAATGTTATTTAAGTCTTTTAATTTCTTTAGCGTACAAGTCTTGGACATATTTTCTTAAATTTATTACTAAATATTTTATTCTTTTTGAGCCTATTGGAATTGAAATTGTTTTACTTTTATTTTCAGATAGTTCTTTGTTAGTATATAGAAATACAACAGATTTTTGTATTCTGATTCTGTATCCTGCGATTTAGCTGAGTCCATTTATAAGTTCTAATAGTTGTGTGTGTGTGTGTGTGTGTGTGTGTGTGTGTGCACGTGATTTAGGGTTTTCTATTAAGAAAATCATACAGTCGATGAGTAGAAATAGTTTTACTTTTTCCTTTCCAATATGAATGTCTTTAACTTCTTTTTCTTGCATAATTGCCCTGTTTAGAAATTTCCATATAATGTTGAATGTAAGTGGTGAGAGCAGTTGGTTGTCATGTTTTTTATCTCAGGGAAAGCTTTCAGTTCTCCACCATTAAGTATGACATTAGCTGTGGATTTCTAATAGGTGTCTTTTATCAAGTTGAGTAAGTTATATTTTTTGTTTGTTTTGATAATTAAAAAAATAAATACCTAGATTACCCTTGTTAAAACTTAAGCGGGGCTGGTTTCTCCATTAGGTTTTTTTGGAAGTTCTTCAAGAAACTGAAGCTCTACTTCTATTTTCCTTTCCAGAGTATATATGAGTATTAGAGATAGTTCCTCTGCCATAGCTGGGTAACCATCTACAACAAGAATCTTCTAATATCCATCATGTATAACATGGAATATATTAAAACTGTAGTAAGTTTTAAGGTTTAGTGGTAGTATTTAGATATAATTTTCTTTGCCACAGAAGTCTAAAGTGTCAGGATCTGTTTAGTGGTAGTATTTAGATATAATTTTCTTTGCCACTGAAGTCTAAAGTGTCAGGATCTGTTAAGTACTTCTAAATTTATTAGAAGGGATCTGTTAAGTGTAACACTTAATTTTCCAGTACATGTTTTCCATTTTCTGCCCAATTTATTTTCTCTGATTTGGAACAAATTAGTGGTAGTGAAGAATCATACAAATGGCAGCAGAGTATGTGAAGACTGAAGTTTGGGTGTAATGTCAAAGAAAAGTCCAAATTGAAGTTCAAGATGGAAGCAAAATGTCAGAACCAGACAGTTTTGGGTATGAGATTCTTAAGGATGAGCTGAGGTCGTAAACTTAAAAGGTAGGCTATTAGATCAGAAGCCTGGAAAATTGGGAGTATGTATTAGGATTGGAAACAGTATTTAGAGCTGACCAGAGTTAAGATAGTAGTGTTCATCTTTGAACTTAGCTGCTCTGGTTATCTATTGCTGCATAACAATTATCCCAAGCTGCTCTGGTTATCTATTGCTGCATAACAATTATCCCAAGCCTTAGTAGCTTAAAGTGACAAGAATCAGCTGGGTGCAATGGCTCACACCTGTAATACCAATACTTTGGGAGGCCAAGGCAGGAGGATTGCTTGAAGCTGGGAGTTTGAGGCCAGCCTGGGCAACATAGTGAGACCCCATATCTTAAAAAAAAAATAATAATAATAAGAGAATTAACCAGGTGTGGTGGCACACACCTGTAGTCTCAGCTATTCAGGAAACTGACATGGGATGATTGCTTGAGTCCAGGAGTTCAAGGAAGCAGTGAACTATGATCATGGAGATCGTAATCATCACGGCGTGTGAGACCCAGTTTCTTGAACAAGAAAGTGACAACATTTTGTTACCTTTCCTATTTCTACTGGATCAAGGATTTAATAGAGGTTTACTTGGACAGTTCTAAACATTTTATCAACTTTTCTCTTTATGGTTTTTTATGTAAAAAATTCACCAATAGGTGGCAATGTAACACTGAAAAAGAATTTACATTTAACTATAATAGTATGTGACAAAACCTTTATTTGACCTTTCTTCCCTAATTTACCATTTGTTTTGAGGCATATTTTTCTACTTAATGTACTTAAACTGATCTGGTGGAGTTTTCTAATTCACATTACTGTTTTTAGAAGAATGTTCCACATTTTGTAGCTTGAGAGGACATAATTTTTATGTGTATGTGTGAATGTGCATATGCACAATATTAATTCAAGGTACTCTTTGCTTTGAGCAATAAGATAGATCTATGTAGTTTTATAAAATAATGACAAGTTTCCATAGGGTATTGAACTATCTTAAGTTAACATAGTCTTTTAGTCACACTTGATTTTTTGAACAGAAGAAATTCTCTTCAAGTCTTTCTCTAAATTCCTGTTCTTCTGCTCTCCAGAGCCTCATGACTGCCATTCCCCCTGTAGTTTCTGTATAAGTATTTCTAAGTGTAGGTATTTTGAAACCCTCCTATCTCATATATATATGTCATTGTTTGGGAATGAAGTTTTCTAGAAAGTATAAAAGGTAACTAAAACATTTCATTTTATGTATTTTATGTATGTATGTATGTATGTATGTATTTAGGGGGCAGGGAGATGGGGATCTCATTCTGTTACCTAGGCTGGAGTGCAGTAGCATGATTATAGCTCACTGTAGCTTCAAATCCTGGGCTCAAGTGATCCTCCCAGTTCAGTCTTCTGAGGAGCTAAGACTACAGGAGTGTGCCGCCATGCCCAACTAAAATTTTTTTTTTTTTGGTAGAGACAGAGTCTTACTGTGTTGTCCAGGCTGGTCTTGAACTTCTGACAACACCCAGATAATTATTTGGAGATAAGGATCTCACTGTGTTACCCTGGCTGGTCTCGAACTCCTGACACACAACTAATTTTTTGGAGATGAGGGTCTTGTTATGTTGCTCAGGTTGGTCTTGGTCTCCTGGCCTCAAGCAATCCTTCTGCCTCAGCCTCCTGAGTAGTAGCTGGCATTACAGGTGTGAACCACCACGGCCAGCTAAAACTTACTCTTTTCGAACATTAAAAATACTTATTTGTAATTTTTTATGTTAGTAAATGTTATATACATTCCTATCTTATAATAATTCATATTCTATTTAATATGATGAATAACATGTTTGATATATGAATAACAATTTAACTTTTTCATTGACTGAGGGTTATTAATGAGTGCATTTACTTTTATTTTATTTTATTTATTTATTTTTTTATTTTTTCGAGGCAGAGTCTCACTGTGTCGCCCAGGCTGGAGTTCAGTGGCGCGATCTTGGCTCACTACAAGCTCCGCCTCCCGGGTTCACGCCATTCTCCTGCCTCAGCCTCCTGAGTAGCTGGGACTACAGTCGCCCACCACCACGCCTGGCTATTTTTGTTGTTGTTGTTTTTTTAGTGGAGACGAGGTTTCACTGTGTTAGCCAGGATGGTCTCAATCGCCTGACCTCGTGATCCGCCCGTCTCGGCCTCCCAAAGTGCTGGGATTACAGGCGTGAGCCACCGCGCACAGCCTTTTTTAATTTTTTTTATTTTTTTTAATTTTTTTTATTTTGGAGATGGAGTCTCGCTCTGTCGCCTAGGCTGGAGTGGCAAGATCTCGGCTCACTGCAAACTCCGCCTCCCAGGTTCACGCCATTCTCCTGCCTCAGCCTCCCGAGTAGCTGGGACTACAGGCGCCCACAACCACACCCAGCTAATTTTTAAAAAATTTTTAGTGGAGACGGGGTTTCACCGTGTTAGTCAGGATGGTCTCAATCTCCTGACCTCGTGATCCGCCCGTCTCGGCCTCCCAAAGTGCTGGGATTACAGGTGTGAGCCACCGCACCTGGCCTACTTTTATTCTTAATTCTTCTAGTTCTTCAGATATCCTTACTAACGATAGGGCTACCACTCTCCTTCCATTGCCATGCTAACAAATAGTTCTTTTAAGTTAAATTATAAAAGTAATACATATCCTTAAGCAAAATAAAAACAGAAGAAAATGTTGTATATTGAAAAGTAAAAGTTCCCTACCTCCTAGTCCCATTATTGTTTCATTTACATCCTTATAGGAATTTTTTGTGCTTACAGAAGCATGTATTTGGTATTGCAACATTCAGGTGGTCCTCAAAGCCACCCTCAGGCTTAATAACTCATTAGAAGGACTCACAGAACTCAGAAAATCCATTAGACTCATGGTTATGATTTATTACAGCAAAAATACACAAATAGGATCATAATATAGACAACTATTCTGTAACATACTCCTTTTTATTTAATAATAGATTTGTCATATCTTTCAAGGTTTGCACATAGAGATATGCATCTTTTTCAGATTATTATTTATTTTATTTTTCTATAAGTTATTGGGGTACAGGTGGTATTTGGTTACATGAGTAGGTTCTTTAGCGGTGATTTGTGAGATCTTGGTACATCTATCACCTGAGCAGTATATACTACACCATATATGTTGTCTTTTATCCCTTGCCCTCCTCCCAATCTTACCCCCAAGTCCCCAAAGTCCATTGTGTCATTCTTATGCCTTTGTGTCCTCATAGCCTAGCTTCCACATATCAGTGAGAACATTTGATGTTTGCTTTTCCGTTCCTGAGTTACTTCACTTAGAATAATAGTCCCAAGTCTCATCCAGGTAATTGCAAATGCTGTTAATTTATTTCTTTTTATGGCTGAGTAGTATTCCATCGTATATATATGCCACAATTTCTTTATCCACTCATTGATTGATGGACATTTGGGCTGGTTCCACAATTTTGCAATTGTGAATTGTGCTGCTATAAACATACATTTGCAAGTATCTTTTTCGAATAATGACTTCTTTTCCTCTGGGCAGATTCCCAGTAGTGGGATTGCTGGATCAAATGGTAGTTCTACTTTTAGTTCTTTAAGGAATCTCCACACTGTTTTCCATAGTGGCTGTACTAGTTTACATTCCCACCAGCAGTGTATAAGTGTTCCTGATGGCTGCATCCACACCAACATCTATTGTTTTTCGATTATGGCCATGCTTGCAGGAGTAAGGTGGTATCGCATTGTGGTTTTGATTTGCATTTCCCTGATCATTAGTAATGTTGAGCATTTTTTCATATTTTTGTTGGCTATTTGTATATTTTCTTTTGAGAATTGTCTATTCATGTTCTTAGCCCACTTTGTGATGGGATTGTTTGTTTTTTTCTTACTGATTTGTTTGAGATCGTTGTAGATTCTGGATATTAGTCCTTTGTCAGATGTATAGATGGTGAAGATTTTCTCCCACTTGGTGGGTTGTCTGTTTACTCTGCTGACTGTTCCTTTTGCCATGCAAAAGCTCTTTAGTTTAATTAGGTCCCAACTATTTATGTTTGTTTTTATTGCATTTGCTTTTGGGTTCTTGATCAGGAAATCCTTGCCTAAGCCAGTGTCTAGAAGGGTTTTTCTAATGCTATCTTCTAGAATTTTAATAGTTTCAGGTCTTAGGTTTAAGTCCTTAATCCATCATGAGGTGATTTTTGTATAAGGTGAGAGATGAGGATGCAGTTTAATTCTCCTACATGTGGGTAGCCAATTATCCCAGCACCATTTGTTGAAAAGGGTGGCTTTTTCCCCACTTTATATTTTTCTTTGCTTTGTCGAAGATTAGTTGGCTGTAAGTATTTGGGTTTATTTCTAGGTTCTCTATTCTGTTCCATTGGCCTGTGTGCCTATTTTGGTGACTGTGGCCTTTCAGAATAGTTTGAAATCAGGTAGTGTGATGCCTCCAGATTTGTTTTTTGTTTTTTGTTTTTGTTTTTGTTTTTTGCTTAGTCTTGCTTTGGCTATGCGGGTTCTTTTTTGGTTCCATATGAATTTTAGAATTGTTTTTTCTAACTCTGTGAAGAATGATTATGGTATTTTGATGGTGATTGCATTGAATTTGTAGATCGCTTTTGGCAATATGGTCATTTTCACAATATTGATTCTACCCATTCATGAGCATGGGACGTGTTTCCATTTGTTTGTGTCGTCTGTGATTTCTTTCAGCAGTGTTTTGTAGTTTTCCTTGTAGAGGTGTTTTGAATCCTTTGTTAGGTATATCCTATCTTATTTATTTATGTATATATGTATGTATGTATGTATGCAGCTATTATAAAAGGGGTTGAGTTCTTGATTTGATTCTCTAGTTGGTTGCTGTTGGTGTATAGAAGAGCTACTGATATGTGTACATTAATCTTGTATCCGGAAACTTTGCTGAATTCTTTTATCAGTTCTAAGAGCTTTGTGGAGGAGTCCTTAGGGTTTTCAAGGTAAATGATTATATCATCAACGAACAGTGATGGTTTGACTTCCTCTTTACTGATTTGGATTCCGTTTATTGCTCTGGCTGGGACTTCCAGTACTATCTTGAAGAGGAGTGGTGAGGGTAGGCATCCTTGTGTTGTTTCTGTTCTCAGAGGGAATGCTTTCAGCTTTTCCCCATTCAGTATTATGTTGGCTGTGGGTTTGTCATAGATGGCTTTTATTACATTAAGATGTGTCCCTTGTATGTCGATTTTGCTGAGAGTTTTAATCATATAGGGATGCTGCATTTTATTGAGTGCTTTTTCTGCATCTATTGAGATGATCATGTGATTTTTTGTTTTTAATTCTGTTTATGTGGTGTATCACATTTATTTACTTGGATATGTTAAACCATCCCTGCATCCCTGATACGAAACCCACTTGATCATGGTGGATTATCTTTTTGGTATGTTGTTGGATTCAGCTAGCTAATATTTTTGTTAAGGATTTTAGCATCTATGTTCATCGAGGATTTTGGTCTGTAGTTTTCTTTTTTGGTTGTGATCTTTCCTGATTTTGCTATTAGGGTGATACTGGCTTCATAGAATGAATTAGGGAGGGTTACTTCTTTCTCTATCTTGTGGGATAGTGTCAAAAGGATTGGTACCAATGCTTTGACTGTCTGGTAGAATTCTACTGTGACTTGGTCTTGTCCTGGACTTTTTTTTTTGAGACGGAGTTCACTCTTGTTGCCCAGACTGGAGTGCAATGGCATGATCTCGGCTCACTACAACCTCCGCCTCCCGGGTTCAAGCACTTCTCTTGCCTCAGCCTCCCGAGTAGCTGGGATTACAGGCATGCACCACCACGCCCAGCTAATTTTGTATTTTTAGTAGAGACAGGTTTTCTCCATGTTGGTCAGGCTGATCTCGAACTCCCGACCTCAGGTGATCCACCCACCTCGGTCTCCCAAAGTGGTGGGATTACATGCCGGAGCCACCGTGCCCGACCTGGACTTTTTTTTATTGGTAATTTTTAAATTGCCATTCCAGTCTCGCTGCTTGTTACTGGTCTGTTCAGGGTATCTAATTCTTCCTGATTTAAGCTAGGAGGGTTGTATTTTTTCCTGGAATTTATCCATCTCTTGTAGGTTTTCTAGTTTATGTGCGTAAAGGTGTTCATAATAGCCTTGAATGATCTTTTATATTTCAGTAGTGTCAGTTGTAATATCTCCTGTTTCATTTCTCAGTGACTTTATTTGGATTTTCTGTCTGCTTTTCTTGGTTAATCTTGCTAATGGTATATCAATTTTATTTATCTTTTCAAGGAACTAGCTTTTTGTTTCATTTATTTTTTGTATTTTTTTGTTTTGTTTTGTTTTGTTTCCATTTCATTTAGTACTGCTCTGGTCTTGGTTATTTCCTTTCTTCTGCTGAATTTGGGTTTGGTTTGTTTTTGTTTCTCTAGTTCCTAGTGACCTTACATGGTCTGTTTGTGCTCTTTCGGACTTTTTGAGGTAGGCATTCAGGGCTATGAACTTTCCTCTTAGCAGTGCCTTAGCTGTATCCCAGAGGTTTTGATAGGTTGTGTCATTATTGTATTCAGGTCGAAGAATTTTTTAATTTCTATCTTGATTTTGTTTTTGACCCACTGCTCCTTCCGGAGCAGGTTATTTTCCATGTGTTTGCGTGGTTTTGAAGGTTCCTTTTGGAGTTTATTTCCAGTTTTATTCCACTGTGACCTGAGAGAATGTTTGATATAATTTCAGTTTTCTTAAATTTATTGAGGCTCGTTTTATGGCCTATCATATGGTCTGTCTTGGAGAAATTTCCATGGGCTCTTGGATAGACTGTATATTCTGCGGTTGTTGGATGAAATGTTCAGTATATATCTGTTAAGTCCATTTGTTTCAGGTTATAGTTTAAATCCTTTGTTTCTTTGTTGACTTTCAGTCTTGATGACCTGTCTAGTGCTGTCAGTGGAGTGAAACCCTCCCCTGATTATTTTGTTGCTTTTTATCTGATTTCTTAGGCCTATTAGTAATTGTTTTGTAAATTTGGGAGGTCGAGTGTTAGTTGCATCTATGTTTAGGATTGTGATCTTTTCCTGTTGGACCAGGCCTTTTGCCATTATATAATATCCCTCTTTGTCTCTTTTAATCACTGTTGCTTTAAAGTTTGTTTCGTCTGATATAAGAATAGCTACCCCTGCTCGCTTTTGGTGTCCATTTTCATTAAATGTCTTTTCCCACCCCTTTACTTTAAGTTTATGTGAGTCCTTATGTGTTAGGTGAGTCTCCTGAAGACAGCAGATAGTTGTTTGGTGAGTTCTTATGCATTTTGGATCTTTTATTTATTTATTTATTTATTTATTTATTTATTTATTATTATTATTATTTTTTGAGACAGAGTCTTGTTCTGTCACCAGGCTGGAGTGCAGTGGCGATCTTGGCTCACTGCAACCTCCGACTCCCGGGTTCAGGCGATTCTCTTGCCTCAGCCTCCCGAGTAGCTGGGATTACAGGTGCGTGCCACCACACCCAGCTAATTTTTGTATTTTTAGTAGAGACAGAGTTTCACCATGTTGGCCAGGATGGTCTCGATCTCCTGACCTCGCGATCCACCGCCCAAAGTGCTGGGATTACAGGCATGAGCCACCGCACCCGGCGGCTCTGTATCTTTTAAGTGGTGCATTTAGGCCATTTACATTCCATATTAGTATGGAAATGTGAGCTACCATTGCATTCATTATGCGCCTTGTTGCCTGCATACTTTAGGTTTTTCATTTTGTTTTTTGGTTTGGTTTTTTAACTTGTATTTTTGTTTTATAGGTCCTGTGTGATTTATACTTTAAAGAGGTTCTGTTTTGATGTGTTTCCAGCATTTGTTTCAGGATTTTGAGCTCCTTTTAGCAGTTCTTGTAGTGGTGGCTTGGTAATGGCAAATTCTCTCATTTGTTTGTCTGAAAATGACTGTATCTTTCCTTCATATATGATGCTTAGTTTTGCTGGATACAAAATTCTCAACTGATAATTGTTTTGTTTGAAGTGGATGAAAATAGGACCCCAATCCCTTCTAGCTTGCGGGGGTTTCTGCTGAGAAATATGCTGTTAATCTGATAGGTTTTCCTTTATAGGTTACCTGGTGCCTCTGTCTCACAGCTCTTAAGATTCTTTCCTTCGCCTTAACTTTGGATAACCTGATGACAGTGTGCCTAGGCGAAGATATTTTTGCGATGAATTTCTCACGTGTTCTTTGCGCTTCCTGTATATGCATGTCTAGGTCTCTAGCAAGGCCAGGGAAGTTTTCCTTGATTATTCCCCCAAATATATTTTCCAAGTTTTTAGAATTGTCTTCTTCCTCAGGAACACTGATTATTCTTGGGTTTGGTCGTTTAACATAATTCCAGACTTCTTAGAGGCTTTGTTTGTATTTTCTTATTCTTTTTTCTTTGTCTTTGTTGGATTGGGTTAATTTGAAGACCTTGTCTTCGAGCTCTGAATTTCTTTCTTCTACTTGATCAGTTCTATTGCTGAGATTTTTCAGAGCATTTTGCATTTCTAAAAGTGTGTCCAATGTTTCCTGAATTTTTGATTGTTTTTTGTTTATGCTATCTGTTTCCTTGAATATTTCTCCCTTCACTTCTTGTATCATGTTTTGGATTTCCTTGCATTGGGCTTTGCCTTTCTCTGGTCCCTCCCTGATTAGCTTAATAACTAATGTCCTGAATTCTTTTTCAGGTAAATCAGGGCTTTCTTCTTGGTTTGGATCCATTGCTGGTGAACTAGTGTGATTTTTGGGGGGTGTTGACGAGCCTTGTTTTGTCATATGACTAGGGTTGGTTTTCTGGTTCCTTCCCATTTGGGTAGGCTCTGTCAAAGGGAAGGTCTAGGGCTGAAGCCTGTTGTTCAGATTGTTTTGTCCCACAGGGTGTTCCCTAGATATAGTACTTTCCCCCTTTTCCTGTGGATATGGCTTCGAGTGATTGTTGTCTCTCTTCTGGGTCTAGCCACCCATCGAGTCCACCCGACTCCAGGCTGGTACTGGGGTTTGTCTGCACAGTGTCCTGTAATGTGAACCGTATATGGGTCTGTCAGCCATGGATACTAGCGCCTGAACTGGTGGGGGTGGCCCAGGATGCAATGGACTCCATGCTGGTCCTTGGCTTTGCTGGTTTAATGCTCTGTTTTTGTGCTGGTTGGCCTCCGGCCAGGAGGTGGCGCTTTCCAGAATGCATCAGCTATAGTAGTGTGCGTGGTAGGCGGGGCCCTAGAACTCCAAAGAGTATTTGTTCTTTGTTTTCTGCTATCAGGGTAGTTAGGGAAGGACCATCAGGTGGGGGCGGGGGTAGGCGTGTCTGAGCTCAGCCTCTTCTTGGGTGGGTCTTGCTGAGGCTGCTGAGGGGGTTAGGGTGAGATTCCTAGGTCACTGGAATTATGTACCTAGAAGGATTATGGTTGCCTCTGCTGAGTCATGCAGTTTGTCAGGGAAGTGGGAGGAAAGCCAGCAGTCACACAGGCCTCACCCAGCTCCCACGCAAACTGAAAGGCTGGTCTGTCTCACTCCCACCGTGCACCTCTCCCCCCCCCCCCCCCCCCCCCGCCCCGCCCCACCACCGAAACAGCCCAGATTGTGTTTCCTGGGGGAGGGCGAGTCTGCCTTGAAAACTTGCCAGAGGCTTTCCACCTCCAAGCTGCAAAAGAAAGGGCTTTAGTTCATCCCCCACCTGTGAAGTCTGCAATCTGGATTTGCACCCTCCCCCAGAGTTCTGGCCGCCAGGCTTCTTGCCCCATTCAAATTGTTAAGGAGTTCAGCTACAGAAGTCCTTCTTCCTGTGGAGTTTTATCCCCTGCTCTGATGGCCACCCTCCTGATGGATCCCTGTGTTGCCAGGCAGGAATGGGCTGCTTGGGGATCCAGCGAGCTCCCAGTGCCGTTCTGCTACTTCCTCTACCCCTGTGTTTCGCTTGGCTTGGCTCTCTAACTTGACTCAACTCCAGGTAAAGTCGGGAATTTCTCCTGCAAACAAACCTTCAGCTTCGCCAGTGGGGGTGTGTCTACATTATTAATTTTAACTCTGTGACTTATTCCATTATTCCATGGTTTAAGCCCCATTTACCAGATCCCCTCTGAAAAATTTTTAGGTTGTTTTCAATTTTCCTGCATAACAAACCGTGCTATGGAGAACATTCTTTTGTGTATCTTTGGGTGCCTGTGGAAGAATATCTTTGGGACCAATTCCTAGAAATTGAAATATGGGTCAAAGGGTTTGTACATTTTGCATTTTGATAGTTATTGTAAAATTGACTTCCAAAATGTTTGATACTAGTTTAGACACCCACAGAGTGTATGAGAGTACCCATTTCAACGCATCCTCATGGATATGGAGTATTAAGTGGTAAAACCATTTAAATCACTTCTGTAAAAGGCATTATTTTCTCTGTAGAAAATATTTTCAGATTCAAAGTAAGGCATGCATAATTTTTAAATACAAAGCTAGAGATTTTAGGTTTACAAAATATTAGTAGTGTTTTTTTTTTGTTTGTTTGTTTTACTATTTGTGTAGCCCTAACTGCATACTGAATAACAGTTGTTATTATTTGGTCTGTCATACTGAAGCAGTTACTTTTGAAGTCATGTAAAAGTTACATTTTCTCTAATGCTTACCAGATGGGGGATAATTTGACAGCTGCTTTGTTGAAATCAACAATTAAGTAATATGTGTGTATATGTTAACCAGCAAGCAAATTGAGTATGTATTATACCCTGGAAAAAATATATATCAGCTGGGCCTGGTGGCCTATGCCTGTAATCCCAGCACTTTGGGAGGCCACGGCGGGCAGATCACTTGAGGTCAGGAGTTCGAGACCAGCCTGACCAACATGGTGAAACCTCATCTTTACTAAAAAGACCAAAAAATTAGCCAGGCGTGGTGGCAGGCACCTGTAATCCCAGCTACTCGATAGGCTAAGACAGGAGAATTACCTGAACCCGGGGGGTGGAGGTTGCAGTGACCCAAGATTGCGCCACTGTACTACAGCCTGGGCGACAGAGTGAGACACTATCTCAAATAAAAAAAAAAAAAAAAGGAAAAAATATATGTATCTGTTATTTTAACAAATAAGCCTTTCTAAAAGAGTCCACAAATGCTGTGGAACTTATTTGTTCAGTTACAAATGCATTCCATAGTAATAAAATATTGTTGCTTTTTTATATTGCAATCCCAAATATTTTCTGAGTTTAAGCTTTTAAGATCTTTTATACCTAGAAAGCTGTTCTCCCTACCCTCTGTACCCATGTAACAACCAGTTTCACTTTCTTTTATCAGTTAAAATTTTTCCTCAGCAATGAATGTTATTTGAACTAAGTGGGAAATATTATATGGTCTATTGTGACATATATTATTCTTAAAAGTGTAAGTTTTGAAATTTGTCTTTTCAAGTATATATACATTGCTGTTAGTCTTTGCTGATAGTTTAAGTTGATATGCTGAAATAGCTTTAAAGACTTTTCAATTTTAAAAGACATTTTTAAAAATAAGCTATATCTATTAGGGGGAACTTTTTCCCTCTTGTTGTTTTTATTTTTGCTTATTTTTGTATACTCAGAGGTCTTTGAGTACCATTTATAGTAGTACTTCAATGCTCTACCATTTGGATATAATTAGTATAATTAGTGTTGTATTAACCAGATACAGGAGCAGATAAAATATGTTTATACTTACAGTGATGTCATTTTATCTTCCTTTAAGATCAGCACTTTAAAGGGATTGACTTTATTTACTTAAATGGATCACATTTTCAGTTTTATTGTATATTAATTGTGTTATTTTTCTGTATATTTTTGTAGGCCCTGATTTTGTTGTTTGTGATGAAGGCCACATTCTAAAAAATGAAGCATCTGCTGTTTCTAAAGCTATGAATTCTATACGATCAAGGAGGAGGATTATTTTAACAGGAACACCACTTCAAAATAACCTAATTGAGTGTGAGTTAATATCTCTGATTATGCAGTATAATATCGGTATTTCCTCGGATAATATGTTTGTAACTTTACCATTTGCCCTTTCTTCTGCTTACTCTAGTATAATCCTAGACCATGATCTACATAGGTTCATCTTAGTCTGCTGTGAAAGAATAACATACTTTTCAAATGAGATGTTTTATAAATATGAGTGGTAAAAGACAGTCAAGAGATACACCATTGTGAATGTTCACATATAAATATGGAATGTGATTTATTGCAAGAGTATCAGAAGTCTTAATGATTGCTTTAAAAATTACATAAGCGTATGTGATTACTCCAGATAATTTTAAGGAGATATTCCAGTTTTGGGGCATGTACTGTTAAGAAATCAAGAAGAAATGGGAACTGTGAATATTTCAGTAAAGTGGAGATGGGAGAAGGAGAGGTTTGCTGAATCCATGGCAGGACAATTTGCTGAGGTTAAAGGTAGTTGATGTAAACCTAGGGAAGTAAGTTGTGAATTTCCCTCATTTTCATATGTCTGTGGTGACACTAAAGAAGGGAACATGAGATTATTCAGCAAGTAACAAATTGAAATTTCCTGTTGTAATCACTCACTTTTTTTCCCACTGTAATGGCTTTTTGTTATTTTTCTCTGTGTTACATTCCTTTAGTGTATTTATGGTAACTTTTTGCTATTTTATCGTTTGTAATACTAGTCATTTCACTTTAGCCTATACTTTATGTTTGTTTTTATCTGTTCCAGTTTTCCTCTTTTCTCTTCTATTACCATATTTATAGAAATGCTGTTTCATATTGTGGTCCTGTATAGTATGGGACAAGTGATAGCTCTATTAATTTTTACAAAATGGGTTAGTCTTACAAAATACATTAGTAATTAATTTATTTTTAACTATTTGTGTAGCCCCAACTGAATACTGAATAACAGTTGTTATTATTTGATCTCTCAAATATTATTTGATTATTCTGGAAATGAATCAGTTAATATAAATTAACTTGCATAGTAGCTTATTACCTCCTTTTATTGTTTTGACTTAGTATCTCCTTTCTTCACAAGATAGCCTCACAGACCATAAATCATGGTTAGATTAATGGACCACTTGTTTTGTACTTCATATCTCTTATAAAGAATAGTGAGCTTGAATAAAATGTCCTTAGGTATTTTTAAAAAACATTCATGTCTAGTATTTAGGGATGGTTTTTACTTCAGTTTTCTCTCTCGTTTTGGTAATTCACTTGTAGATCAGACTTATAACCATGTTTATTCTATACTTAGCTTGATATTCTTTTTTTGTAGCTTAATTCTAATGCATGTGTTTTTGACATGAACATTTCATTGGGGAATTTTTCTGAGTCTTTTCAACCATTGTTAATGTTGTTAATGAATAATGTCTTCTCTCTTAGATCATTGTATGGTTAATTTTATCAAGGAAAATTTACTTGGATCCATTAAGGAGTTCAGGAATAGATTTATAAATCCAATTCAAAATGGTCAGTGTGCAGATTCTACCATGGTAGATGTCAGAGTGATGAAAAAACGTGCTCACATTCTCTATGAGATGTTAGCTGGATGTGTTCAGGTACAGATATGTTCCATAGTAGTAAAATATTCTTACTTTTTAATATTACAATCTGACATATTTTCTGAGCTTAAAGTTTAATAATTTTGTGTTTTCTTTCCCACTCTTTCAGTAGATAGTGTTACAGTTATATCTCCTTGCATTGTCTTCAAAAATTTCTGCTGCATTCAACTTTTAAAAAAAGTTCCGCTGAGAAGTTTAAAACATAGTTAATTCATTTGCCAAGTGTAAAGCCTCATATCTTATTATGTTAATGTTTAGATTTTTCATCCTTAAGATAGGGAGTTCCTTAAGAGGAACACAACTATTATGATGAAGTTCCTATGCTCACCCTAATTCTATAGTATAGTATTATAAATCTCACATTTTTGAAATGGTTATAGTAAAGGCCAGTACGAATTAAGAGAGGAGTCATTTTTAAAGTAATCCTGGAGAAACAGTTTTGTTGCTTTCAATTATATATAATAACCTGAACAGATTAGTGGTGTCGTTTACATACAGATTTTCAGTGAATCTATATTAATGAATGGATAAATATCTAGAGACTGAGCTGGCAGTTAATAGATCTCAAGATATGCACTTTCTCTGCAAACGTTAGGTACTAATGATAGCCTCAAAGATGTTTTAACAAATGAGACAGGCTATTCTTTTGGTTGGATATATAGTTTGCCCTCCATATTTGCGGGTTTTGTATCCATGGATTCAACCTACCATGGATCAACAATATTTTAAAAAATAGATAAAATGGACAGAGGCTAGGTACGGTGGTGCACACCTGTAATTCCAGCACTTTAAGAGGCCAAGGTGGGAGGATCACTTGAGCCCAGGAGTTCAGGGCTGCAGTGAGCTAAGATCATGCCACTGCACTCCAGGCTGGATGGCAGAGCAAGACCCTGTCTCTAAAAAAAAGTTTTAAAAAATTAGCCAGGCACGGTGGTGCACACCTATAGTCTCAGTCTCTTGCGAGGCTGAGGCAGGAGGATTGCTTGAGCCCAGGAATTCAAGACTGCAATGAGCTAAGATCATGCCACTGCACTTCAGCCTCAACAGAGTAAGACCCTGTCTCTTAATAAAAAAAGAAAGAAAATAATTAAGAAAAAAAGAATGACTGTGTCTGTACTGAACATGTACAGACTTTTTTCTTGTCATTATTGCCTAAACAATAGAGTATAACAAGTATTACATAGTATTTGTATTGTGTTGGGCATTATAAGTAATCTAGGGATGATTTAATGGGAGGATGTTTATAGGTTATATGCAAACACTACATTATTTATATAAGTGACTTGAGCTTTCATGGATTTTGATATCTGTGGAGGTGGGGGTGGGTTCTAGAACCAGTCTCCCATAGATACTGAGGGATGACTGTACTTGCCATCATTATAAGGAGTAGCTGTTCCATTTGGTCAGATTGGCTACACGTGCTAGCAAGTACTGTGTTTCTGTATTGCTGCTACTACCCAGGCAGCATTTTTCCTTCTGGTTTAAGTAGTAATTTCTATTTAGCACACTGGTGTTCTATTTTTCTATTCTTATAATAAAATGGTTTCAAGAGTGCTTGTAGATGGATTGCTTTCTTAATTGGGCAAATAGTCCCTCTAAAATTATATGTTATTGTTTGACGTATTAGCATATCCTTCTCAGAAGCCAACTCAGGCTGCATTAGACTTTTATTCCTAGGTTTTACTATATGATTAAAGCAAGTCATTTTGCTAACACTACCTACTACATCCTCTCCACATCTTTTGTTATTTTTGTTTCTGTACAGAGAAGACTATTTCGAAAACTTAAATGCTCACTTGGCAATGTGACTGCTTCAATTTAAAACCTACCTGGTGTGTTGCAGTATCTTTTTACCAGTGTACCATATTGTATAGTCATATGGAATACATTGTGTAGAAAATTATGGGTTTAGAAAGGGTAAATATATTTAAGAAAATGTTTTCTTATATGTTTAGTGCCTATTTATTTATGTGTATATTTCAGTTATAAGCAATGAGAATTTGTAGTTCATTCCTGTTAAATATTTAGACTAATTTTCATTCTCTTGTTAATTACAGAGGAAAGATTATACAGCATTAACAAAATTCTTGCCTCCAAAACACGAATATGTGTTAGCTGTGAGAATGACTCCTATTCAGTGCAAGCTCTATCAGTACTACTTAGATCACTTAACAGGTAACCAATACACCTTGCTGATTTCATCTTCTCTATAAAGACATTCTTTTTCCAAAGATTATTGCAGTCATCTTACTATGTCTGTTCTTTTTCAGTTTTCCATTTGAATAAAATGGGTATGCTTAAAAGCATAAAATATTTCTAATTAAAAAACACTGATGCTGTCAAAATTAAAATCAAGAAGCAAACTGATGAAAAAGATATACAGCACATATGAATAATGCCCTTAATTTGTAAAGAGCTTTTATTTCAGAAAAATTATGAATGTGAATAAATCCATAAAAGAAGATATACAAAATTCCAGAGTATTTTTTTAAAAGTATTCACCCACATTAATAATAAAAGGCATGTAAGTTAAATTCATGAGTTTGTTTCTCAGTTATTTAATTAACAAAGGTTGAAGGCAGAAAAGGTAACATGGAAGGCAAGGCATGTAGTATGCACTCCATGTTATTATGCACTCCATGTTATTATAAAAATGCACACAAATGCCTAAAATACAGCAAAATGCTAACAGAAGTTGTTTTCTGGGTGTTTTTGTTATGAAGACCTTCTAGTTTATTTCTTGTATTTTTCTATGCTTTAAAAAAATACAATGAGTAGTTATTGTTTTACCATCAATAAGCTTTTGCGTGTGTGTGTCTGTGTCCCTCTGTGCCTGAAGATGTCTGTCTTCACACAACAAAACCTTTGGACTGGAGTGAGATTTCTTATTTGTTGGTCACTTATTCTGGTACATTTCCCCAAATGATATTACATATTTAATTAGGAGATACAGGTTAGAGGGTGCTCTTTGGCCCATTGTGAATACAGTAATTGATCAAAAGAATAGAGGAGGATGGAAGTATGTACGCACATATTAAAACGACACTTAATTATAGCTAAAGTGGTACTCTTTTTGTAATAGCAGTGCATCCTAGAGAGTAATATGATGATGGTTCTCAAGAAACATTCTGCTGGGGAAAACAGTATTTGAATCTTAGTATTTTATGGAACTGCTTTTTTGCTCTTATAAAAACAATTTTTGTATTGACTTTTGGAAGAAAATCAGTTCCAATAAAGCACACATTTTCATTTGTATATCTATCAGAAGCTGGTAGATTTACTATACTATTCTTTTTTGAATAATAAAAATTGCAGGCATAATTAAATAACCAAATAGTTATCCCAATGAGAGAGTTGCTGTGTAGTTTAAGAGAGGGATGTTCAGATCTGTCTTTCATTAATCTCTGAGTGATAAGGAGTAATAAATTTGGTCATTTAATATTTTTTCCTTTTAAAATGTTTTATATTAGGGAAAATGCTCACAATAGTGTTTTCAGATTTTATAGAATTGGTTGTCTTTAATAACAATCTTAGGCTGGGCATGGTGGTTCATGCCTGTAATCACAGCACTTTGGGAGGCCAAGATGGGAGGATGACTTGAGCTCAGGAGTTCAGAACCAGCCTGGGCAGCATAGTGAAACCTCATCTCCACAAAAAATCAAAAAATTAGCCAGGTATGGTAATGCACACCTGTAGTCCAGCTACTTGGGAGGCTGAGGCAGGAGGTTTGCTTGAGCCTGAGAGGTCAAGACGGCAGTGAGCCATGCTTGTGCCACTGCATTTCAGCCTGGGCAACAGAGCACTACCCTGTCTCAGCAACAACAACAACCAATCACAAATGTTAACAGCTCAGGTATAGATGTTAAGTTCTACCCTTTTGAGTTGACCTCATGGAGGTAGATAGTAGAATGATAGATACCCGAGTCTGGGAAGTATGTGTGTGTTGAGGGAGGGATAGAGAGAGATTGGTTAATGGGTACAGACATGTAGTTAGATAGAAGGAATAAGTTCTACTGTTCGATGGCAGAATGAGGTGACTATAGTTAACAACAATGCATTGTATATTTCAAAATAGCTCAAAATAGCTAGAAGAGGGGGCTCGAAATGTTCCCAGCATATAAAAGTGATAAATACTCAAGGTGATGGATAGCCTGAATACCCTGACTTGATCATTGCGTATTCTATGCATGTAACAAAATATCACATGTACTCCCAAAATATGTATAAATATTATGTATCAATTTTTAAAATTTTTAAAAAACTTACTCTTTTTGAGAGCAATGCAATTATTTAAGAATTTAGGGGGCTTTGCTTTATTCTTTGTGACTGTCATTGATAGGAGTAAATATCTAAAGCGCTAATTGCCATAGCTAAAATCTGAAAGATGCGATTGTTAAATTATCATCTGGTACCATGAATCTTTAAGTTTTAGGGTGTGGGGTTCCCCCTTACCAAATGCAATATTACCTGTAGAATAGAATAGCCTGAGTTAAATAACCCCTTTTAAAAACATTCATAAAAGGCCAAGTGGGTTATATTAATGGCTACTCTTGTCTTGTTTCTCAGTACAAATCTTCACAGTATTTCTCTTGGAATATCACCTGCCTATTTTACTTGCATTTAAAATGTTTGGTATTTTATCTGTTAAATATTCCAGAAATTTTTTGTTTCTACATTAGGCTTTTTTAGGCTGTGGTTACTTTTAAGAAGTTCACCCAAATTTTGTTTTTAACATTAACAGCAGTTTCATGTTAATTTTAGTGATAATTTGTAATATGTTTAATATTTGCAGAATGAAAGTCCTAAGAGACTGGCTGTTAAAGAATATTGAGGAAATCTAAAATCCTCTTAATTTTTCTTAGTTCTCTTTTTTTCAGTGTAATTCTATGGTTTGCCTTTTATTGTCAGGTATCAGAAGTTTATAATAAAATGTAAGCCTCTGCAATTCAGTAAACACTTAAGGTTTTATAAGCATGTGGATACTTAGTTTTTTAATAACTAAATATTAGTCTGGCTTTAAACTTAAAATCCACACACTGTCTTATTTTGACAACTGTGCAAAAAAATAGAACACAGGAAAAGATAGCCCATGGAATGTGAAAAAATATTGCAAAACATATCTGATAAGGAATTCACATGCAGAATATAGTTGTCCCATGGTATATGTGGGGGATTGGTTCTAGGACCTGCCTGTGTATACCAAAATTTGCTCATACACAAATCCCGCAGAACCTGCATATATGAAAAGTCAAACATGGGTTTTACATTCTGTGAATACTGTATTTTCAATCAACATTTGGTTGAAACAAAATCTGTGTATAAGTGGACCCATGTGGTTTAAACCTTTGGTGCACAGGGGTCAACTGTATGTAAAGAATTCCTGCAACTCAACAACAGAGAAACAGTCTGTTTCAAAAAGAAGCAAAAGATTTGAATAGAAATTTCTCTAAAGAAGATATACAATGCTCAACATATCTCCTCATTAGAGGAATGCAAATCAAAACTACAGTGAGATACCATTTCACACCCATTGTGGTGGCCATTATGAAAAAAAAAAAAGGAAAATAAGTGCTTAAGAGGATGTGGAGAAAGTGGAACCCTGTACATTGCTAGTAGGAATGTCAGATGTGGAAAAACATTGTAGTAGTAACTCAGAAAGTTAAATATATACCATTTGATCTAATAGTTCCACTTATAGGTATGCCCAAAAGAATTGAAAGCAGGAACTCAAACAGATACTGAGACACTTATGTTTATAGTTGCATCGTTCATAATGGCAAAAAAAGGTGGAAGCAACCCAAATGTCCACTGATGGATGAATGGATAAACAAAATGTGGTATGGACATACTTCAGTGGAATATTACTCAGCCTCATAAAGGAGGGAAATTCCGACATTTGCTACCACATAGATGAAGCTTGAAGATATTAATGCTAAGTGAAAGAAATCAGACACAAAAAGGCAAATACTGTATAATTCTGCTTAAAGGTACCTAGAGTAGTCAAACTCTATGAGTAGAAAGTAGAATCGTGGTTACCAGGTTCTGGGGGATGAAGGGTATGGGAAGTTACTGTTAATGGGTACTAAGTGTCTGTTTGGAATGATGAAAAAGTTCTAGAAATAAAGAGTGCTGATTTTTTTTTTTTTTTTTTACACTAAACATGCCAGGCTTTTATTAATCTTTTGTGAATCTACCATACACTTAATTAAAGTTTTTTACTTTAATTATAGTAAACATAGCACTTAGTAAACATAGCTTTTTGGAGAATTTGCATAAGTTTAGTATATATTAAGATTTAGTATATCTTAGACAGAGCCAGGATTTTCAAATATCAGCTTTATCATTTAGTAAGTTTACTCACATTATTTTGGTGATAATACATTGTGATCTTTTTCCATATAATATTTTTCGCTTAACATACCATAGTTTTAAGAATTGTATATGATTATTTACATAATCATGAAATAACACATGGCTAACTTGTTTTTTTTTTTTTCCTCAACAAATTTTATAGAACAGAAAACCAAACACCGCATGTTCTCACTCATAGGTGGGAACTGAACAATGAGATCACTTGGACTCAGGAAGGGGAACATCACACACCGGGGCCTATCATGGGGAGAGGGGAGGGGGGAGGGATTGCATTGGGAGTTATACCTGATGTAAATGACGAGTTGATGGGTGCTGACGAGTTGATGGGTGCAGCACAGCAACGTGGCACAAGTATACATATGTAACAAACCTGCACATTATGCACATGTACCCTAGAACTTAAAGTATAATAATAATAAATAAATTTAAAAAAAAATAAAAATAAAAAATAAAAAAGTACTGGAAAAAAAATAAAAAATAAAATTTCTCAAATAAAACACAACTGTAATATGCAAATACTCATTTTACATAAAAATAGGTAAGTAACTGTAAAAAAATTTTTTTGATAACTGACAGGTTAAATTAATTTAAAAATAAAATTTGTTGAGGAAAGAGTGCTGATTTTTGTACAACATTGTGATTATACTTAATGCCACTGAATTGTGTACTTAAAAACTGGTTAAATAGTAAATTTTTTATTTTATTTTATTTTTATTTTACTTTAAGTTCTGGGATACCTGTGCAGAACGTGCAGGTTTGTTACATAAGTATACATGTGCCATGGTGGTTTGCTGCACCTATCAAGCTGTCATTTTCAGCCCCACATGCATTAGGTATTTGTCCTAATGGTCTTCCTCTCCTTGCTCCCAACCCCCCGATAGGCCCCAGTGTGTGATGTGCCCCTCCCTGTGTCCATGTGTTCTCATTTAAAACAGTAAATTTTTTAAATGTATATTTTACCATAATTTAAGAAGTACTCCCAAATGGAGCACAGGAATATGCTTTTGTCTCTAAAAATACATGGACCCAAGTGCCACTCTTTAGAGATTGATTCAAAAGGTCTGGAGTAGGGCCCATGCATCTGCATTTTTATGAGCCCTACAGGTGATTCTGATGGACCATCAGCTTAAGAACCATTGCTCCAAATTTTTTTCTTTGGTAAGGGGTGAGCTGAGACCCGAGATGAGTGAACTAGACAAGGGGAACGTGGAGAAATGACACTGAAGTGTTAACTTTGGTGATTTTCTCTAAGTGGTAGAAATATTAATTCTTTTGTATTTTACTTGTTATATACATTTCTGCAAAATCACAAAATCCAAGAAATATACATATATGTAAAACTTTCATAATCAGAAAAATACTTTAAAGTTTCATTTTGTTTTTAATTGACACAATTGTACATATTAATAGGCCCAGAGTAATATTTTGATACATGTATACATTGTGTAATGATAAAATTAGGGTAATTTAGTGTATCTGTCACTTCAAACACTTGTCATTGCTTTGTGGTGAGAACATTCAAAATTCTCTCTTCTAGCTATATTTTAAAATTTTATTTCTTTTAATTGTCATTGCTTTGTGGTGAGAACATTCAAAATTCTCTCTTCTAGCTATTTTTTAAAATTTTATTTATTTTAATTAAAAATATTTATTTAAACATTTTTTATATAGAGAGATGGGGTCTTACTATGTTGCCCAGGCTCATCTTGAACTACTGGGCTCAAGTGATATCCCATCTCAGCCTCCCAAAGTGCTGGGATTACAGGTGTGAGCCACCATGCTCGGCCTCATCTAGCTATTTCAATAAGTTTAAAAAAATATTAAGTTAAATTTAGTGTTTAAAAATATTATGACTAACATTGGAATAGTGCACTTCAAGCTGCGAAAATAATGTATAATAGTAATTTCCAAATGTGGTTGTACTGTCAGAATCACCATTAAACGCAGAACACTCCTAAACTGGCAAAGATAAAATGATACTAAGTGTTGTTGAGGCTACAGAGAAATGAGCTCTCTTGATGGTAGCATAAATTGGACAGTAATTTGGAAAGGGACCTCAAAATTAATTTCAATTGTATGCTTTTTTCCAAAGGAAATGGTCAGAAATGTATGCAGAGATTTATAGTAAAGGATGTTAATCTCAGGGTTTGTTTCAAAGCTTAGTTTTCTGGCTGCAGAAATAGCAATGTGTGTTCATTGTGAAATATATATGAAATACTGAAAGGCACTGATACAATTAAAAACTACCTATAATCTCATAAACTAGAATTTGGAACTGCTACTTATTTAATATTTGATATCTTGCTTTCCAGTTTTTAAAATGTATGTGTGACACTTAAATGTCATAAACACACACTACATAAACACACAATACATATATATTGTGTTTATATACTGTGTGTGTGTGTGTATATATATATATTTTTTTTTTAATGGCTAGAATTATGTTATCCAGCTTGTGACCTAAAGTGAACTGTTACCTGTTGTGGCATTATTTATAATAACAAAAAATTGGAAATTAACTAAAATCCTCAACTTTTGGGGATAGTTTATATTATGGTATATCACCATAATCTAATACCATGCAGGAAGATACATTAAATATTATAACATGGAATATTGTGTGTTAATAATTAGGAATATATAGAATAAGTATATTATGTAATAAAGATGAAATCGTACCCATTTCTGTGAAATAAAAAGGATGTGTATGAAAATGCATAGCAAAGTGATCAAAAAGATAATGCCACAAAATACTTTTTAGTGTTCACTCTAATATTTTCAAATTAGTAGAATTGTGTCTATAATGTGTATTATGTATTAAATTACCTCTTCAAATTTGGCTCTATCCCTTTCTCTCTGTTTTGATATGACATTTATCAGCTCTTCTTACTCCATCAACCATGTCTCTTAAGATCTCTTCCATATTCCTGATCATTTTAACTCTGCTGCATTAAGTTAGTATATTCTGACATATCTTCCAGCTAAGTAGTTTTTGTCTTTGGATGTGTGTGTTATGCTATTAAGAGGAATTTAATTGAAATGTAAAACTCAATGACTTTCTCCTAAGGTCAGGAACAAAACAAAGATGTAACTTTTGCCTCTTATATTTAACATTTTCTAGAGGTTCTGGCCAGGACAATTACACCAGAAAACTAGAAGTATTCCACAGTGTCATGGAAGGGGTAAAACTATTTCAATTTGCAAGTGACATGATATTATATAGAGAAAAAAATTATTGTTTTAAGTTTTTTGGGTACATAGTAGGTGTATACATTTATGGGGTACATGAGATATTTTAATGCAGCCATACAATGCATAATAATCACATCAGGGTAAATGAGGTATCCATCTCAAGCATTCATCCTTAAATGTGTTACAAACAAGTAATTTATATTTTATTTATTTTAAAGTGTACAATAAATTATTGTTGCCTGTAGTCACCCTGTTCTATAAAATACTAGCTCTTATTCATTCTACCTAACTATATTTTTGTACCTAATAACCATCTCTCCTTTCCCCCTGCCCTACTGCCCTTCTCAGCCTCTATTAACTATTGTTCTATTTTCTATCTCTGTGAGTTCAGTTGTTTTAAATTTTAGCTCCTGGCTGGGTATGGTGACTTCCACCTGTAATCCCAGGCCTGTTATCCCAGCACTTTGGGAGGCCAGGGCAGGTGGATGACTTAAGGGCAGGAGTTCGAGACCAGCCTAGCCAACATGGTGAAACCCTGTCTGTACAAAAAAATGCAAAAGTTGTGGTGGCATGTGCCTATAATCCTGGCTACTCAGGAGGCTGAAGCAGGAGAATCGCTTGAATCTGGGAGGCAAAGGTTGCAGTGAGCTGTGATCATGCCACTACATTCCAGCCTTTGTGACAGAGCTGCCTCAAAAAAAAAAAAAAAATCTTAGCTCCCCAAAATAAGTGAGAATATGTGAAATTTGTCTTTCTTGCTGTTTCATGTGGTTTCAGATCACAGGATCTCATTCTCTTTTATGGCTGCATAGTACCCCATTGTGTACATCTACCACATTTTCTTTATTCATTCATCTGTTGATAAACTTTGGGTTGCTTCCAAATCTTGGCTGTTGTAAACAGTGCTGCAACAAACATAGGAGTGCCAGTATCTCTTCAATATACTGATTTTCTTTCTTCTGAGTATATACCCAGCTGTGGGATTGCTGTGTCATATGATAGCTCTATTTTTGCTTTTTTGAGGAACCTCCAAACTTTTCTCCATAATGGTTGTACTAATTTACATTGCCACCAGCAGTGTATGTGGGTTCCCTTTTCTCCACCTCCTCGCCAGCATTTGTCTTTTGGATAAAAGCCACTTTAATGGGTGAGATGATATCTTGTTGTAGTTTTGATTAGCATTTCTCAGATGACCAGTGATGTTGAGTACCTTTTCTTATTACCTTTTCTTATACCTATTTGCCATTTGCATGTCTTCTTTTGAGAAATGTCTACTCAGATCTTTTGCCAATTTTTAAATTAGATTATTAGAGTTTTTTTTTTTTTTCCATTTGACTTGTTTCAGTTCCTTATATATTGTGGTCATTAATCCCTTGTCAGATGGGTAGTTTGCAGATATTTTCTCCCATCCTGTGGGTTGTCTCTTCACTTTGTTGGATTGTATTCTTTCCTGTGCAGAAGCTTTTTAACTTGATATGATCCCATTTGTCCATTTTTTTGCGTTGGTTGCTTCTGCTTTTGAGGTATTACTCAAGAAATCTTTGCCCAATCCAGTGTCCTGTAGAGTTTCACCAATGGTTTCTCTTAGTAATTTCATAGTTTGAGGTATTAGATTTAACTTTTTAATCCATTTGAATATGACAATAGATAGGTGTCCAGATTCATTCTTCTGCATACGTATATCCAATTTTCCCAGCACCATTTACTGAAGAGACGAGACTATCCTTTCCCCAATGCATGTCCATGGCACCTGTGTAGAGTATGCAGTCACTGTAAGTGTGTGAACTTGTTTCTGGGTTTACTATTCTGTTTCATTGGCCTATGTGTCTTTTTTATGCTAGTACCATGCTGTTTTGATTACAGTAGTTCTGTAGTGTACTTTGAAGTTATGTAATGTGATTCCTCCAGTTTTGTTCATTTAGCTCAGGATGGCTTTCACTATTCTGGGTCTTTAATGGTTCCTTATAAATTTCAGGATAGTTTTTTCAATGTCTGTGAAGAATATCATTGGTATTTATTTCACAGGGATTGCTTTGAATCTGAAGATTGCTTTGGGTGGTGTGGACATTTTAACAATATTGATTCTTTTGATCCATGAACATGGAATGTCTTTCCATTTTTTTGGTGTCCTCTTCCATTTCTTCCATCGATGCTTTATATTTTTCATTGTAGAGTTCTTTTACTACTACTACTACTACTACTACTACTACTACTACTACTACTACTACTACTTCTTCTTCTTCTTCTTCTCCTCCTCCTCCTCCTCCTCCTCTTCCTCTTCTTCTTGCTCTCCTCCTCCTCCTCCTCCACCTCCTTCTTCTTCTTTCTTCTTTCTTCTTCTTTCTTTTTTTTTTTTTTTTGAGACAGAGTCTCATTCTGTCACCCAGGCTGGGGTGCAGTGGTGCGATCTTGGCTCACTGCAACCTCTGCCTCCTGGATTTAGTGATTCTTGTGCCTCAGCCTCCTGAGTAGCTGGGATTAAAGGTGTGCATCACCACACTCCTCTAATTTTTGTATTTTTAGTAGAGGCAGAGTTTTGCCATGTTGGCCAGGCTGGTCTTGAATTCCTGGCTTCAAGTGATCCACTCGCATTGGTCTCCCAAAGTGCTGGAATTACAGGCATGAGCCACTGTGCCCTGCCTCACTTCTTTAATTCAGTTAATTTCTGAATATTTTATTTTATTTGTAGCTATTGTAAATAAGATTATTTTCTTTATTTCTTCAAATTGTTCATTGTTGGCATATAGAAATGCCAATGATTTTTGTATATTGATTTTGTTACTTGCTACTTAACTGAAATTATTGATCAGTTTGAATAGTTTTTTTGGTGGAGTCTTTAGTTTGTTTGTTTTTTCTTTTTCCAAATATAAGGTCATGTCATCTGCAAACAAGGATAATTTGACTTCTTCCTTTTCCATTTGTATGCGCTTTGTTTCTTTATCTTCTTTGATTACTCTTAGTAGGACTTCCAGTATGATGTTGAACAACAGTAGTGAAAGTGGGCATCCTTGTAGTGTTCAAGATCTTAGAGCAAAGACTTTCAGTTTTTTTCCCATTCAGTATGATAGTAGCTGTGGGTCTGTCGTATATAGTTTTAATATGTTGAAGTATGTTCCTCTGATACCCAGGTTTTTAGGGCTTTTTATTATGAAGGGATGATGAATATTATCACATGCGTTTCCAACATGAATTGAAATAATTATATGGTTTTTATCCTTCATTTTGTTGATATGATGTATCACATTGATTGATTTCCATATGTGTGTGTATATATATTTATATGTGTGTATGTATGTATGTTTTTTTTTTTTGTAGAGTTGAGGTTATGGTTTTTATCCTTCGTTTTGTTGATATGACGTATCACATTGATTTTCTGTGTGTGTGTGTGCATATTTATATGTGTGTACGTATGTATGTATGTATGTGTTTTTCTGGTTTGTTTGTTTGTTTGTTTGTAGAGGTGAGGTCTCTTTATGTTGCCCAGGCTCGTCTTGAACTCCTGGGCTCAAGGGATCCTCCCACCTCGACCTCCCAAAGTGCTGGGACTACAGGTATGAGCCATCGCACTCGGCTGATATCCATAAACTGAGCCATCGTTGCATCCCTAGGATAGATCCCACTTGGTCATGTTGAATGACCTTTTTAATGTGGTGTTCAATTTGTTTTGCTAGTATTTTGTTGAGGATTTTTGTGTGAATGATCATCAGGAATATTGGCCTGTAGTTTTCCTTTTTTGATGTGTCTTTGTCTGGTTTCGGTATCGTTGTAATACTGGTCTCAGAAAGAATTTGGAAGTATTCCTTCTGTATTTTTCAGAATAGTTTGAGGAGGATTGGAATTAGTACTTCTTGGAATGTTTGGTAAAATTCAGCAGTGAAGGTATTAGGTACCTGGCTTTTCATTTTTTAATTTTTCTTTGGGGGGTGGGGTTGGGGCTTTACATGCCATAATATGTTTATTTTATTTTACATTTTCATTTTAGGTTCAGGGGTACACGTGCACATAAATTGGGGTAAATTTACCCGCACATGTACCCGTGAACCTAAAATGAAAATTATTTAGGTAAATTGGGGTCTCTGGGTTTTCTTTGCTTTGGAGACTTTTTATTATTACTTTGATCTCATTAGTTGTTATTGGTCTGTTCGGGTTTTGGATTTCTTCCTGGTTCAATCTTAGTAGATTGCATGTGTCTAGGAATTTGTCCATTTCTTCTAGGTTTTCCAATTTATTGGCATATAGTTGGTCATAGTAGCCTCTAATGGTCATTTAAATTTCTGTGGTATCAGTTTTAATGTCTCCTTTTCCATCTCTGATTTCATTTATTTGGGTATTCTCTCTTTTTTTTCTTAAGAAGTCTGGCTAAAGGTTTGTGGACTTTATCTTTTCAAAAAACCAAGTGTTTGTTTCATTGATCTTTTCTACTTTTCTTCTCTTGCTTTTACTTCCTTA
>NW_012109186.1:662881-664133 GCF_000951045.1 Mandrillus leucophaeus
GCAATGGCATAGTCTCTGCTCACCGCAACCTCTGCCTCCCAGGCTCAAGCTATTCTCCTGCCTCAGCCTCCCAAGTAGCTGGGATTACAGGCACACTCCACGATGCCCAGCTAATTTTTGTGTTTTTAGTAGAGATGGGGTTTCGCCATGTTGGCCAGGCTGGTCTCAAACTCAGGACCTCAAGTCATCAGCCCATCTCAGCCTCCCAAAGTGGTGGGATTACAGACGTGAGCCACTACGCCTGGCCCCTATTATTATTATCATTTTGAGACTGAGTCTTGCTATGTCATTCAGGCTGGAGTGCTAATTTTTGTATTTTCGATAGAGACAGGGTTTCACCATGTTGGCCAGGCTGGTCTCGAACTCCTGACCTCAACCGATCCCCCTGCCTTGGCCTCACAGAGTGCTGAGACTGTCTCTTATACACATCTAGATGTGTATAAGAGACAGGTAATAATGTTTCCTTTGTATATCTGGCTGCTCCAGTGTTGGGTGCATATATATTTAAAATTATTATATCCTGGCCGGGCATGGTGTCTCATGCCTGTAATCCCAGCACTTCGGGAGACCGAGGTGGGCAGATCATTTTGGGTCAGAAGTTTGAGACTAGCCTGGCCAACATGGTGAAACCCTGTCTCTACTAAAAATACAGAAATTAACCGGGGTTGGTGGTGGGCCCCTATAATCGCAGCTACTCTGGAGGCTGAGGCAGGAGAATCGCTTGAATCTGGGAGGCAGAGGTTTCAGTAAGCCAAGATCCCGCCACTGCACTGCAGCCTGGGCGACAGGGGAGACTCCATCTTTAAATAAATAAATAAAATAATTATATCCTCTTGCTGAACTTACCTCTTTATTAGTATATAGTGACCTTTTTTGTCTCTTCTTACAGTTTTTACCTTGAAATCTATTTTGTCTAGGTATAGTGACTTTTTTATAGGCTCTTTTTCGATTTCCATTGGCATGGAATATTTTTTTTCATCCCTTTACTTTAGTATATGTGTGTTTCTATAGGAGAAGTGTATTTCTTGGTAGGCAACTGACCAATGGCTGTTGTTTTTACATCCATTTGGCCAGTCTGTGTTTTTTGATTGGAGAATCTAGTCCTTTTGTATTGTTCTTGTTGTTATTATTATTATTATTATTGAGACAGAGTCTCCTTCTGTAGCCCAGGATGGAATGCAATGGCATAGTCTCTGCTCACCGCAACCTCTGCCTCCCAGGCTCAAGCTATTCTCCTGCCTCAGCCTCCCAA
>NW_012109186.1:664348-717626 GCF_000951045.1 Mandrillus leucophaeus
AGTGTTTTTCAGTTTTCAGTGTACAGATCTTTCACTTCATTGGTTAAATTTATTCCTAAGCATTTTGTTTGTTTTTATACTACTATAAATGGCATTGTTTTCTTGATTTCTTTTTCTGATTATTTTCATGTAAAGAAATGAAACTGAGTTTTGTATGTTGATTTCGTAGCCTCCAATGTTACTGAACTTATTAGTTCTAACAGTTTTTTAGTGGAGTCCTTAGGGATTTCTATATATAGGATCATGTCCTCTGCAAACTAGGATGATTTTAATTCTTTATTTCTGATTTGGATACCTTTTATTTGTTTTTCTTGTCTAATTGCTTTTGGTAGTACTTCCAGTACTGTGTTAAAGAGAAATGATGAGAGGTGGGCATCCTTATCTTGTTCCTGATCTTAGAGGTAAAGCTTTTAATTTTTCCCCATGGAGTGTGATATGACCTGTGGGGTTTCATAAATGGCCTTTATTATGTCGAGGAAATTTCCTTCTGTAACTATTTTTTTCTTTTTTCTTTTTCTTTTTCTTTTTCTTTTTTTTTTTTTGAGACGAGTCTCGCTCTGTTGCCCAGGCTGGAGTGCAGTGGTGTGATCTCGGCTCACTGCAACCTCCACCTCTGGAGTTCAAGCAGTTTTCTGCCTCAGCCTCCCGAGTGGCTGGGATTACAGACACCTGCCACCATGCCTGGCTAAATTTTTTGTTTTTTTAGTAGAGATAGAGTTTCACCGTCTTGGCCAGGCTGGTCTTGAACTCCTGACCTCGTGATCCACCCACCTCGACCTCCCAAAATGCTGATATTACAGACATGAGCCACTGTGCCCGGCCTTGTGTAACTATTTTTCGAGAGGTTTTATCATGAAAGGATTTTGAACTTTGCCAAATGCTTTTTCTGCATCTATTGAGATGATTATGTCGTTTTCATCTTTTATTTTGTTAACGTGATGTATCACATTGGCTACTTTACATGTGTTAAAACAACCTTACATCCCAGGAATAAATCCCACTTGGGCCTGGCGTATAAACTTTTTGATGTGTTGTTGAATTGGGTTAGTTAGTATTTTATTGAGGGTTTTAATATCTATGTTCATCAGTGATATTGGCCTATAGTTTTCTTTTCTTTCGGTGTCTTTGTCTGCCTTTGGTATCAGGGTGATGCTTACCTCGCAAAAAGAGTTTGGAAGTATTTCCTGTAATTCTGTTTTCTGGAAGAGTTTAAGAATTGGTATTCATTGTTTTTTGAATGTTTGGTAGAATTCAGTTTTGAAGCTATCTGGTTCTGGGCTCTTTTTTGTTGGCAGGTTTTTTTTATTACTACTTATTTCTTTTTTCTTAATTTTATTTTTAATTTAATTATTTTATTCTATTTTATTTGAGACAGAGTATTGCTCTGTCTCCCAGGCTGGAGTGCAGTGGCGTGATCTCAGCTTGCTGCAGCCTCCGCCTCCCAGGTTCAAGCAGTTCTCCTGTCTCAGCCTCCCAAGTAGCTGGGATTACAGGTGCCCACCACCATGCTTGGCTAATTTTTTGTATTTTTAGTAGAGACGGGGTTTTGCCATGTTGGCCAGGCTGTTCTCGAACTCCTGACACCGTGTGATCCACCTGCCTGGGCCTCCCAAAGTGTTGGGATTACAGGCGTGAGCCATCTTAATTTTGTTGGATAAATTTATGGGGTACATGTGTAATTTTGTTACATGGATATATTATGTAGTGGTGAAGTCAGGGCTTTTAGTGTACCCACAGAATAATGTACATTCTACCCATTAAGTAGTTTCTCATTCACTCTTCTCCTTTTCCCCCACCCTTCCAAGTCTCCATTGTGTATCGTTACACACTCTACATCCACGTGTTCAGATTATTTAGCCCCATTTATAAGGGAGAAGATGACACTACTTATCTTTCTGTGTCTCAGTTGTTTCACTTAAGATAATGACCTCCGGTTCCATCCTTGTTACTGCAGAAGACATGCTTTTGTTCTTTTTTATGGCCAAATAGTATTCCACTGTGTATATATACTACATGTTCTTTATTGATCTTTTGATAGACACTTAGGTTGATTCCATAGCTTTGCTATTGTGAATAGTGCTACAATAAACATATAAATGCAGGTATCTTTTTTTTAAATCTTTTTGATATAATGATCTCTTTTTCTCTTGGTAGATACCTAGTAGTGGGATTGCTGGATCAAATGTTAGTTCTATTTTTAGTTCTTTGAGTAATCTCCATACTGTTTTTCATGGAGTTTGTGCTAATTTACATTCCCACCAATAGTGTAAACATATTCTCTTTCCTCCCCATCTTTGCCAGCATTTATTTTTTGACTTTTAAATAATAGCCATTCTAACTGGGGAAGATATGTCATTGTGGTTTTGATTTGCATTTTTCCGACGTTTAGTGATGTTGAGAATTTTTTCATATGCTTGTTGGCCATTTGTTATATCTTCTTTTGAAAAATGTCTATTTATGACTTTTGCCCACTTTTTAATGGAATTATTTGTTTTGTTTTTTGTTGTTGTTTGAGTTCCTTGTAAATTCTAGATATCAGTCCCCTGTTGGGTGTATAGTTTGGAAATATTTCCTCCCATTCTGCAGATTGTCTGTTCACTCTGTTAGTTATTTGTTTTGCTGTACGGAAGCTTTTTATTTAAGTCCCATTTGTGTATTTTTGTTTTTGTGGCTTTGCTTTTGAGGTCTTAGTGATGAATTATTTGCCTAGAGCAGTGTCCAGAATGAATTTCTCTAGGTTTACTTCTAATATTTTTATTGTTTCAGCTCTTACATTTAAGTCTTTAATCTATCTTGTGTTGATTTTTGCATGTGGTTAGAGATAATGGTGCAGTTTCATTCTTCTGCATGTGGGAATCCAATTTTCTTAGAACCATTTATTGAAAAGAGTGTCCTTTCCTGAGTATATGTTTTCGTTGACTTTGTCAAAGGTCAGTTGACTGTCAGTATGTGTCTCTATTTCTGTGTTCTGTACTCTGTTCCATTGATCTTTGTGTCTGTTTTTGTACCAGTACCATGCTGGTTTGTTTACTGTAGCCTTGTAGGGTAATTTGAAGTCAAGTAATGTGATACCTTCGGCTTTGTTCAAGAATTAATATTATTGGCCAGGCATGGTGGCTCACGCCTGTAATCCCAGCACTTTGGGAGGCTGAGGCAGGCAGATCACTTGAGGCCAGGAGTTCGAGATCAGCCTGGCCAACGTGGCAAAACCCCGTCTCTACTAAAAATACACACACACAAAAATAATAAGCCGAGCATGGTGGCAGGCACCTGTAGTCCCATCGGTAGCCTGAGGCAGGAGAATGGCTTGAAGCCGTGAGGCTGAGGTTGCAGTGAACCGAGATCGTGCCCCTGTACTCCATCCTGGGCAACAAGAGCGAAACTCCGTCTAGGGAAAAAAAAAAAGAGAATTAATATTATTAAAATGACCATACTACCCAAAGCATTCTACAGATTCAAACCTATTTCTATCAAAATACCAATGTCATTTTTTATATAATTAGAAAAAAAAATCCTAAAAGTCTTATGGAACCAAATAAGAGCCCCAGTAGCCTCAGTCTCTTTATTTGTAATTGGTCTGTTGAGGCTGTTTCTTTCTTATTCAGTGTTGATATATTGTATGTTTGTAGGAATTTATTTCCTGTAGATTATTCAACTTCTTGGTATATAATTTTTCATACTAATTCTTTATGATCCTTCCTTATTTCTGAGGCATTGGATTGTAATGTGTTCATGTCTATTTTATTTATTTGAGTCCTCTCACTTTTTTCTTAATAGGCTAAGGGTTTGTTGGCTTGCCTTATTTTTTTTTTTTTCAAAAAACCGGATTTTTTCTCTATATCATCTATTATTTGATTTACTAATGCTTTGATAATTATTTCCTTCCTTCTGCAAGCTTTGGGTTTAGCTTATTCTTTTTCTAGCTTCTAGAGGTGTAAAGATAGATTCCTTATTTGAGATTTTTTTTTTAATGTCGGCATTTATCATTAAAATTTTCCTTTTATTACTAAAGTATTTTCTTTAACCACATTCAAATGAAATTAGAAACCAATAACTGAAGGAAAGTTTAAAAATTTACAAATACATGTAAATTAAACAACATATACCTAAGTAACCAATGGACCAAAGAAGAAATCACAAGGGAAATTGAAAAATGCTTAGAGGTTAATGAAAACAAAAACACAGGGTTCTAGAATATGGGATATAACTTAAGTAATACTTAGAGAGAAATGTATGGTGGTAAATACCTGTATTAAAAAAGAAGGAGGATCTCAAATTTATAATCCAACCTTCTACTTTGAGAAAGTAAAATAAGAGCAAATTAAACCGAAAACAAGCAGGAGGGAGGAAATAATAAAGAAATATGGTAACAGAAAAACAGTAGGGAAAATCATTGAAACCAAAAGTAGGTTCTTTGAAAAGATTAACATAATGGACAAACCTTCCTTCACTTACAAAGTAATGGAAAAAAAAAAAAAGGCACAGCTAAAATAAGGGCTGGCTACAGTGAATCATGCCTGTTAACCCCAGCCTTTTGGGAGGCCAAGGTAGAACAATCCTTTAAAGCTAGGAGTTTAAGAACAGCCTGGTCAACAAAGCGAGACCCTGTCTCTACAAAAAATAAAATAAAATAAAAAATTAGCCAAACCTAGTGGCATGCACCTGTAGTACCAGCTTTTGGGAGGCTAAGGCAGGCAGATGGCTTGAGCCTGCAGGAGTTCGAGGTTGCAGTAAGCTGTGATTGCACCGCTTCACTCTAGCCTGGGTGACAGTGTAAGACCCTGTATCAAAAAAGAAAAAAAAAAAAAAACAGAAAGAAAAATGACCTAAAGTAAGGAATAAAAGAGTATCACTACCGACCTGACAGAAATAAAAAGAATTATAAGTGAATATTGTCAACAGCTGTATGCCAAGAAATTATATACCTCATTTTCATAGCAGTGATTTCTGTTACACAATAGAAATACCTCTATCAGGCAAAATAATAATCGGCAGGTTTTTATGCATTATTAGTGTTTCATATCACTACTAAATTTTCTATCATTCACTCATGGAGGCAAAATTTGCTATTTATTTAAACAACTTACATTGATTAAAACCGTGAATAGGAAAATATGTTATTGCTTAAATCCTGTTTTTTCCTTTTGATCGGTTTTGTTCTTTTGCATGTTACCTTCTTGATAATATTATTATATTAATGAAATGTGCATTCATTTTCTTTATGTTTTGTAGGAAAATGATAATTCTGTTGAAATTATTCTGGATAGAGCAAAGCTAATATTTACATTTTATGTATATCAAAAGCATAATTTTTGGAAGGTCTTTTTTTTTTTTTTTTTTTTTTGGGTTTGTTTTTTTGTTTTTTTTTTTGTTTTTTTTTAAAGGAGACAAGGTTTGCTCTGTCACCCAGGCTGGAGTGCAGTGGTGCAATCATAGCTCATTGTAACCTCAAACTCCTGGGCTCAAGTGATTATCCCACTTCAGCCTCCCAAATATATAGGGTATCTAGGGCTATAGTTGTGTGCCATCATACCTGGCTAATGTTTTTGGGTTTTTTTTTTCTTGGTAGAGACGGAGTCTCGCTGTGTTGTCCAGGCCTGTCTTGAACTCCTGGCCTCAAGCGGTCCTCCTGCCTCGGCCTCCCAAAGTGCTGTGATCACAGGTGTGAGCTACTGTCACTGCCCTAGAAGTAATTTTTTTGAGTGAGCATGGTTGGCGAGAGTCAGTAAAGGATGATCTGCATGGAGCGAAGTTTATTTATAACAGGCGTTTGTAATCTAGGATCCATGGATAGAATTTAGGTGATTGTATGTACCTGGATAAGAAAAAAGTTATGTATTAATTTCCCTTAACCTCTAGCTAAAGCAGCAGCATTTTTTCCAGTGATGAATAGAGGCAGCAATCTATAGTAGTGTTAGTGATAACCATGACTTTGTTACCAATAGAAATCAGAACTATTTTTACATGTTGTTCCTGATACCTCAAAATCATTTATGTTTACTTCAGAATTTTAGGTATTTATTAAACCTGTGCATATTTTGTTACTTAATGCATTAATTTTACAAAGCACGTATTTCTGTAGTACAAATTTGTTCTTTAATGTTTTGATAATTTCTATATGATGGGTTTCTTTTGTAATCCTATTTATTTTACGTGTTTCAAAACGATATTCTAAGAAAGAGAGTTTATAAGCTTCTCTACACTGCCAAAAGGGTTTATGTCACAAGATTAAAACTCCTAATCTAGAAACTTGGTTGATATAGACAATTTTTGTGTCTTTAACCATATTTCTTTTGATCAGGTGTGGGCAATAATAGTGAAGGTGGAAGAGGAAAGGCAGGTGCAAAGCTTTTCCAAGATTTTCAGATGTTAAGTAGAATATGGACTCATCCTTGGTGTTTGCAGCTAGACTACATTAGCAAAGAAAATAAGGTAAGTCAGGTAACTTAGTTTAAAGGCGTCTATTGAAAGCAGAATAAACTTAGAAGAATAATTGACCTACAGACTATATATTCAAATTTTCTATTGCTTTGTTCTATTCTATGTCTTATTTCTAACTTCTATATGTCTTGCATGTATTATGATTATAGAAGGAGTGTTAAATGTTATTTTGTTGAGCCCATTTTTAAAAACTTTATTTTGAAATAATTTTATACTTATAGAAAAGTTGCAAAAATAGTTGTGAGAATTCCCCTATACCTTTGACCTGGTTTCCTCTAATATCAGCATGTTGCATTAGTAAAGTTATCAAAACTAAGAAATTAACTTTGGTACAATACTATTAACTAAATGGCAGACTTTATTTGGATTTCTTCAATGTTTTTACTTATGTCTTTTTTTGTTTTCCATGATCCAATCTAGGACCTCCTATTGCATTTAGTAAGCGTATCTGTCCTGTCTTCTTTGTCTACTAAAATCTATAATAGTTCCTCAGTCCTTCCTTAGCTCATGCCAATTAACTTATTCTTAAATGAACATCATTATAACTTCCAATGTAAGTTGAGATATTCTATTAAAATAGTGGTCATTTTTTTTTTCTCTAGGGTTATTTTGACGAAGACAGTATGGATGAATTTATAGCCTCAGATTCTGATGAAACCTCCATGAGTTTAAGCTCCGATGATTATACAAAGTAAATTGAATACTTTTTCGTGCTCTCCTGTATTGGCAAAGTTAAAACCCCTACTTGCTGATTGACCTCTTATAATTGGCATTTATATCTTTCCTATGCTTTTCTAACAATCTGAATGGTTTTTTTTTTTTTTTTTTTTTTTTTTTTTTTTTAGAAAGAAGAAAAAAGGGAAAAAGGGAAAAAAAGATAGTAGCTCAAGTGGAAGTGGCAGTGACAATGATGTTGAAGTGATTAAGGTGTGGAATTCAAGATCTCGGGGAGGTGGTGAAGGAAATGTGGATGAAACAGGAAACAATCCTTCTGTTTCTTTAAAGCTGGAAGAAAGTGAGTCTAATGAATGTTGTCTTTATCATGGAACAGTGATTTGGAAAATGTCATGTCGTTAGTCCTTCTTTCAGTCACTTACCTGACTAATTGACTCAACGGAATTTCTTTCCTCAATTGATGAGTCTAATCGAGTACTCATAATTACAGTAAATATCTGATGAATCTTTAATTTATAAGCAAGCTACTCTGCGCTCTCTGGTATTTGGGAGGAAAGGTAAAAAGAAAAACTAATGTTTATTTACTTGTATATACCTAAACTCTATTATTTTAACTACATGTGTTAGCTAACTGAATTCTTGAGCAGGCTTGCAGTATAGTTGATAGTTTTAAAAATGAGTAGGAGAACTGGAATTCAGACCTAGATATGTCTAATCTCAAAGTCACCATAATATTTTCACTTAACTGTATGGGAATAAATGGAAACATTTCAGATGATCAATTGTGATTGTAGTTAAGTTTTAGTCAGTATTATACAGTAAAACTATTTTAAGCATTTAGTCTTTTTCCTTTGTGATTCTTCATAATCTGCAATTATCTACTTTAGGTTTCCTGTATATTATGTACAGTTTGTATCACCTCCTTTGTTTTCTTTCTGTCTCTCTTGTGCATGAAAGTGAAGTCTTAGACTGAACTCTGCAGTAGTTTAAGTTGTCTTTACCTATATATGAGTTGAAGGATTAGTGTTGAGACACTGTATCCTACTAGTGCAGCCTGTATGTCTAGGAGCTTAAAAACTGGGACCAAATATCTGCCTATTTGAAATAGCAGATACTGTGAAGAGAGAACAAGGTAGTGGCTTTAAATATTTGGCATTTGGGAGTTGTGGAGCAAAGTAGTTAACTGTCTGTAAGGAGAAGAGAGTTGTGGGGGCTAACTAGGTTAGTGATCCTGTGATCAAATAAACTTGGCTGGTCTCAGGCCTACAGCTGAAATAACTTGGTGATTAATTATTTTAATTTTATTTTTTATAATTTCAACTTTTATTTTCAGGGGTACATATGCTAGTTGGTTAACATGGGTATATTGCATGATGCTTAGCTTTGGGGTGTGATTGATTCCATCCCCAGGTACTGAACATAGTACTCAGTAGTTAGTTTTTCAGTCTTTGCCCCCTTTCTCTCTCCCCACTCTAGTAGTCCTCCATGTCTGTCGCTCTCCTCTTTATATCCATGTGTACCCAGTGTTTAGCTCTTACTTATATGTAAGAACATGCAGTATTTGGCTTTCTGTTTCTGTGTTAATGCACTTAGTATATAATGGCCTCCAGCTGCATCCTTGTTGCTGCAAAGGATATGATTTTGTTCTTTTTTGTGGCTGTGTATATTCCATGGTTTATATGTACCACATTTTCTTTATCCAATCCACTATTGATGGGCACCTAGGTTGATTCCATGTTTTTGCTGTTGTGAATAGTGCTGTATATGAGTGCATGTGTCTTTTTGGTAGATTTATTTTCCTTTTGTTTTATACTTGTAATGAGATTGCTGGGTCAAATTGCAGTTCTGCTTTAAGTTCTTTGAGAAATCTCTAAACTGCCTTCCATAGGTGATTAACTAATTTACATTCCCAACAACATAAATGTTCCCTTTTCTTTGCCCCTTCTCCAGCATCTGCTGTTTTTTGACTTTTTAATAATAGCTATTCTGACTGGTGTGAGATCGTATCTCATTGTGGTTTGGATTTGCATTTCTCCTGTGATTAATGATGATGAGCATTTTTTCATGTTTGTTGGCTGCTTGTGTGTTCTCTTTTGAGAAGTATCTGTTCTTGTCTTTTGCCCACTTTTTAATGGAGTTATTTGTTTTTTTGCTGTTGAATTAAATTCCTTATAGATTCTGGATATTAGACCATTGTTGGATACATAGTTTATGAGTATTTTCTCTCATTCTGTAGGTTGTCTGTTTACTCTGTTGATAGTTTTTTTTGTTATTTTGTGTTTTTTTGTTTGTTTTTTGTTTTTGCTGTGCAGAAGCTCTTTAGTTTAATTAGGTCCTAGTTGTCAATTTTTGTTTCTATTGCAATTGTTTTTGAGGAATTAGTCATAAATTCTTTATAATTTGGTGATTTCTTTATAAACATTTCTCTCTTCAGTACCTCCATGTAATAGACAGATGGCAGTCTAACAGTAGACTCTGACTTCTCTTAAGAAATCAGGGGAATAGTGAAAATTAAACTACAAAATTTCTCTTCTCATTCTTCTCTTCTGTTACCCCATAAAAGCAGTTTACTATCAGTGTTCATCTTCTGGATAGATATAAAGAATATTTTTATCAGAATAATACATTATTATAGTGTAATTTAAGGCAGTGAGAGGTTCTTGTATCTCCTTCACTGCTGCCCCAATCTGCCTTTTCCACATAAATTCCTCAGTCTCTCATATCATAGTTAAAAATATATAAAGTTTACATATTCCTGGAAATTATTTTCTTAAAATACTCTTGTTGAATTTTTTTCTCATAACTTATGGCTAGGAGGAGCAGAAGAGTAGACCAGTCAGTGTGCATTGTCCTGTGCTATAAATGGGTTACGTAAGAGTATACTGAGATTTTTTTTTTTTTTAAGTGTACTGAGATGTTGATCCTTCATCACTTGGGAGTACAATTGGAATCTGAGGCAGCTGGTTTGCCTCCATAAATGAGTAGTCTCTTCTATTTTTCCTGGTCTACTATATAAGCATTAACAGTTTTTACATATGCCATAATGTGAATGGGTTGGAAAGCACTGAGGGCAGAATGTAGGAGGCTACATGTCATGAGCCCGAAAACATGCAGGGAAGGCCATCAGTTCCAAAAGACAAATTTTGACCACTTGTCTAGGATTTTTGTTTCATTTTAGTTGTGTGCAATCAAATATAAGTCATTTGTATATGGATATATTTTATATATTTTTGTAGCTTATGTACCTGTATAGTATATTAGAAGCATTCTCCAGAACTAATAGATAATAAGAATTTATTTTTTTCTTTGCATCTGAGTTAACTCCATATAAAACGGAGTGTATCATAATGTATGGACATACATAGCTGGTACTGTATAACTTTTAAAAAATTACTTTCTTACAGTAAATATAAGAAAACCTGAATAAGAAGTATTAAGGGGCTAGTCTGCCTCCTTAGCGCAGTAGACAGCACGTCGGTCTCATAATCTGAGGGAAGTATTAAGGGGCTGACAATGTTGTACCTGGAATTTGAAATGGATATTAAATAATTAACTAGCTATAATTGTGCTACAATATGATTTTTGCCACATATTTTATTTTCACGTCAAAGAGTTACTGTTTGCTTTAATCCTTTTGTAGTAGCTTTCTCATTTTTCTGAGAAGCAGCATCTTGAATGAGTCATTTAAGTTTAGCTTACATCATCCCCATTTCTGTGTTTTAAATATTTTATTAGAAGGAGAGTTTGTGATCACAAAATGACTATGTAAATTACTTCAAAGTGTAGATTTATTATTAAGTATTTTTAGAGTAAGCTTCATTGGTAAGCATTTGCATTTTAAAACATATGTAATTAATTGCATAGATATAAACTTTTGTGACAGAATCCTTGTATATGATGTAGAGCCATAATATTAGTACTAATATACCATATTTATTCACTCAACAGATATTTATAAAGTGCTTACTATATGCCCAGACATAAGGAGGGAACTGATAAGCCTAAATGGTAAATTGAAGAAGGTATGCTATGGAAATCCTAGGGAGATGCTAGTCTTGAGACTAGCAGCTTTGATTTTCATTTATCCAGGGACAGAATTTGAGGCTTCGAGCCCTCTATAAGTTGGAGAGTTCTGTGACCCCTTCTCAAAGCCAAATCCCTTTAAAGTTTACAATCCCATGGACAATCCAGGGAGTTGACACGGAAGTTTATCTATTCAGCCAGGGCTCTTGGTTGGGAAAAATAGTTTCATTGAATTTACGGTCATGACCTTCACCTCACATACTTTATGGTTTGAATTTATGTTACTCATATATTCTAAAAAAATCCTAAGCTGAAATATTAACCTCACAAGTAATTCTGAGTTGGTGATTCCCTAGAGACCTGGTAGAAGCAAATGTAGAATCACTCTGGAATAATATGACATTAACTAGGGCTACCCAGAAATTTCACAAATTGTAGCTACACCTGAGAAAATAACCTTAGGAAAAGCTAGGAACAGAAAGTATTAGTAGTCAACCTGAGGAAAGTTAGCATACAAAATAAATGGCATGATTAGATTCTCAAGAACTTCTGATGATAGAAGTATTTGATAAAGACTATACATATGTCTAAAATAGTATTTTTAAAATTCCAATCATAACTTTATGCCAGAAAATTTAAAACTTAAAATACACAGTATTTAAGAAAAATATACTCAGCAATTAGCATTCATTGCAGTCATTTCATATCAGCCAAAAACAAGAAACAATCTAGATGTCTATGAGGAGAACTAATAAATGATAGTGTATTCATGCAGTGGAATACTGCATGGTAGTTAGAATGATTGAACGGGAACTCCATGACAAGCATGAGTAAGTCTTGCTTTGAGTGAAAAAGTAATTTGTAGGATTTTACAAACAGTATAGCCATTTGTATAGTTTAGTGATACACATGCAGTAAAAAACATAAAACACATGCAAAAAAGGGTAAATATATAATTTAGGGGTTTAGTTACCTATTGGAAAAGAAGGAAGGAAAGAGAATGGGATCATGTAGGATCTTATATTAGGCTTCGGATTATTAGGCTTCAGCTTCATCCGAAGTTTTAACAGTGTTAAAATTTGATGAAGATGGAATGTGGAAGCACATTTGTTTCTTATCTCTTAAATACTTTTCTGAGTATTTAAATTTTTGTAACAAAAATATATTTTAAAATACTTTGTATTAAAAAGCAATTGGGAAAGTGTATAAACATGCTAAACCTGCATATTTCTTATTTTGAATCAAACTATGTTGAAATCTTTTAATACATTATTTTATGCTACTTTCTCCTTCCACCTTTCATAGTCAAAGTTTGTGGGGAAAATATATAAGAACAAAATCATTTACTATGATATGCCGATTCTGGGGTCAATTCTTGTTGGCGGTTTCCAGATCCTAGTAGCACAGTGAAATGTTTTCTACTCCCGAGGTCTTTTCTGTCGTGATGACTGAGCCTTTCCATCTCTGTTGGTTGCTGTCTCATGGAGTATGTTTGGGGGCGTTTTACTCTCTTAGGGCCTGGTGGGAGGGGGTGGTTTCTCATCTCTTTGGGTTTCTGTCTTTCTGAACTCTACTCCTACCACGAGGGTTTGTCTCTTACACTTGCACTCTCTCAGAGTCAATCTCTTGGTTGTTCTCTTGTTTGGCATCTCCTTCCTTTCCCTTTTTCTATCTAGAGCTCACTCTTCTGGGAATAGTCTCTGTCTTTCTGTGCTGTATGTGTGTGTGTGCCTGCCTGTGTCTTTTTTCCCTCCCCTCTCCCAAGTCCCCATCAGTTTCTTACTCTCCCCATGGGTAGGTCTTTTTCTGTCTCTCTTGCTCTCTTTCCATTTCTTTTCTAATTTACCTACTTATGTTCCATTTGTCTTATTTAGGTAAAGCTACTTCCTCTTCTAATCCAAGCAGCCCAGCTCCAGACTGGTACAAAGATTTTGTTACAGATGCTGATGCTGAGGTTTTAGAGCATTCTGGAAAAATGGTACTTCTCTTTGAAATTCTTCGAATGGCAGAGGAAATTGGGGATAAAGTGTAAGTGCTTTACCATATTTATTATATAAATGAATCTTTTGATAATGTTTTTATTGCTTAAACAATGTATTTGAACAAATCTGTTGCTTTTCCTTCCTTCCTAAAGATGTGATTTATTTGATCATTGTAGTGCTAGGCCAATACAAGCAACTATCTTTTTTGTAAGCCACTAGTTTTGATTGCATATTCAGGTTATTTCTTCAGTGTAAATTTTTGCTTCTAGCTATTTCAACTTGAACTTATTTCCTTGGGTAGAGCTCTTAGTTGAAATTTGTGTTTCTCCATCTTCAAAATCATTTTTCGGTTTATGTAGTGTGGCTTCTACCCTGTTGCTGTACTGAGATTTCCCCCTGTAAAGTCACTAGTGACCTTCTAATCCTCAAATCCAGTGGACATCTCTCAGGCTGTATTTTATTTCACCTGCTTGATTATTCTTTATTCTTCTTCTTCTTTTTTTTTTTTTTTTTCTCTTCATCATGAGACAGAGTCTTGCTCTGTTGCCCAGGCTGGAGTACAGCGGCACAATCATGGCTTACTGCAGTCTTGACCTCGCAGGCTCAGGTGATCCTTCCACCTCAGCCTCTCCAGTAGCTGGGACCACAGGCACATGCCACCATACCCAGCTAGTTTTTTTATTTGTAGCAGGGACAGGGTTTCACTGTGTTGCCCAGGCTGGTCTTGACCTCTTGAGCTCAAGTAATCTGCGTGCCTCAGCCTCCCAAAGTGCTGGGATTACACGTGTGAGCCACCACACCCAGCCCAATTATTCTTTCTTTATCATTTATTCTTAGTTTTTTGTTCCACTTCTAACATTTTTGCCCATTCTCTTCTTTGTATCTTCACCCCTCTTTGAGACGGAGTTTTGCTGTTGTTGCCCAGGCTGGAGTGCAATGGTGCGATCTCGGCTCACCGCAACCTCCACCTCCCAGGTTCAAGTGATTCTCCTGCCTCAGCCTCCTGAGTAGCTGGGATTACACGCACGCACCACCATGCCCAGATAATTTTATTTTTAGTAGAGACAGGGTTCCTTCTTGTTGGTCAGGCTGGTCTCGAACTCCTGACCTCAGGTGATCCGCCTGCCTCAGCCTCCCAAAGTGCTGGGATTACAGGCATGAGCCACCACGCCTGGCCTCCAAAAACATATTTTTAAAGTTTTGAACCAGACTTATTGTCTAGGCTGCTAGGTCCCAACATCTGATTATAAACGATTTTTAGAAGGTATCTGAGATGCTTTTTGTTTTTTTGGTTTTTTTTTTTTTTTTTTTTGAGACAAAGTTTTGCTCTTGTTATCCAGGCTGGAGTGCAGCAGTGCAATCTCAGCTCACTGAAATCACCTCCGTTTCCTGGGTTCAAGTGATTCTCCAGCCTTGCCTCCTGAGTAGCTGGGATTACAAGCACACACCATCATGCCCAGCTAATTTTGTATTTTTAATAGAGACATGGTTTCACCATGTTGGCCCGGCTGGTCTTGAACTCCTGACCTCAGGTGATCCACCTGTCTCAGCCTCCCAAAATGCTGGGATTACAGGTATGAGCCACCGCGCTCAGCTTGAGATGCTTTTAATAAAATTTTTAAATAAGGCTAAAATAATCTTTTATGTTTAAAAAAAATCTCAAAATATGATCTCAGAAACAAAAGAGTTCTTCATGTTGTCTGCAACTGGAAAAGGTTAATAGAGAGAACCATTCGTATAGACATTTAATCCTAACAACTTTTTTCCTTTTTCACCGTAAGACTTCTCTGAGTTCAGTGGTTCCCAGAACCAGCCTTAATTACTAACTGACTAAAATCAACCTGTTTCCAGTATAGAAACCCAGATTACAGATTAATTCCAATTTAATAATTAGTATTTCTAAGACTTTAAGTTTCTCACTTACAGGAACTTTCAAGAACTTAATTTGTAGCTTAGAAAGAATTGATTCAATTATGTTTTTGATTTTGGGAAAGATAAACTACTGAGGGGTCAAAGCATAGGCCTTGGTCATTTGAGCTGAGCACTAGGAATCAATTCATTTTCTTACCAGCATTCTAGACGTAGTTAACTGGGAGATACTAGACTCCGACAGTGTGGAGCTCAGGAAGTCATACAATAAAAAACACTTATGTGGTTAACTCCAACAGCCATTTCATAGGTTCAATTTTCTGTTCTACTAATTCTGAAGATATGTAGCAGGGAATGTTGAAGGATCTTCAGGAGTCATAAGCACCTTCATCTCCTATAGTATAGCTTTTAGAATAAAAATAAAACTTAAAGCATACTTGCCACAGGTATATTGTTTCTTGTATACTGATCTACTTTCTTTGCATATATAAAGGACAATAGAAGACCTCTTATATTCTTTTTCGAGATTTTTTTCTTTTCTAGTATATAAGTATGTTATAAATTCTCACCAGTGGGTTAGACTAGAATAATAATTTTAAAACTATTTCTCAGAGCCCCTGCAAATTGATGACCAAGAGGAGAGGGTAAGGGCACAGTAACATTTTTCCTCCTCCTCCCACAATGCCTAAAACAGCTTGCTTTTATAATTTATTTTATTTGAACTCTACACAAAACTTGATGTGAACAAATAGTTTTCATGGCTAAAAAGGAGTTAGAAAATTACTAGGGCAGAGAATCAGGAATTTGCAGACATATTTGAAATGTGATGACAAAGTGTTATAGAATGCATGTAATTTTAAATTACTAAAATACTTGTAATAGGAAAACTTTTTACATTCTCTAAACAGTGTCTTTTGTAGAGCAGAAGTTTTAAATTTTGATGAAGTCTAATTTATCAACTTTTAAAGCAATCATACTTTGTGTCATGTGTAAATAATTTTTTGCCTAACCCACGTTATGAAGATTTTCTTCTGTGTTCTTCTAAACTTTGTTTTTACAGTTAGATTTATGCTCCATTTTAAGTTATTTTTTGCAAAAAGTATGCAGTTTAGGTTGAAGTTCGCTTTTTTTCATGTGGATGTTCAGTTTTACCAAGACCTTTTTTTTTTTTCCTTTGAGACAGAGTCTCGCTTTGTCGCCCAGGCTGGAGTGCAGTGGCGCAATCTTGGCTCACTGCAAGGTCTGCCTCCTGGGTTCACGCCATTCTTCTGCCTCAGCCTCCCGAGTAGCTGGGACTACAGGTGCCCACCACCACGCCCAGCTAATTTTTTGTATTTTTAGTAGAGACGGGGTTTCACCTCATTAGCCAGGATGGTCTTGATGTCCTGACCTTGTGATCCACCCGTCTCAGCCTCCCGAAGTGCTGGGATTGTAAAAGCGTGAGCCGCCGCGCCCGGCTACCAAGACCATTGTTTAAAACATTATCGTTTTACCATTGAAATGCCTGGGCCCTACAATTAATTATACTATGTGGCTCTCTATCTGGATTCTATTCCGTTCTATTGATCTGTGCCTGTCCCTTTACCGGTACTACACTGTCTTGGTTACTGTAACTTTGTAAGTATTGAAATCATGAAGAGTCAGCCCTCCAACTTTGTTTTTCTTTTTCAGAATTGTCTTCTCTCCTCTGATGTGGCATTCTCATATACATTTTACAATCACCATGTAATGTCTACAAAAAAATCCTGCTGGGATTTTTGTTACAATTGTGTTAAATTTGTAGATCGATTTAGGAAGAAGTGATATCTTTACTAGGAATCTTCTAATCCATAAACACTAATCTGTTTTTTTAGCCTTGTTTTCAGCCAGTCCCTCATATCTCTGGACTTGATTGAAGATTTTCTTGAATTAGCTAGTAGGGAGAAGACAGAAGATAAAGATAAACCCCTTATTTATAAAGGTGAGCTACAAATATTTCTGTATCGTAATTTTTAAAATACTGATTTAAACATACTATACAAACATTTTAACAACAAAAGAAACAAAACTACCCAGAGTCTCACAACACTAACATATCAACATTTTTTTGCAATGTCTCTTTGTCCTTATCCATATATATGTGTAGTGTTTTTCAAAATAAAATTGTATTGTTTATATTTGAGGTTTACAACATGGTGTTATAGGATACATATAGATAGTATAATGGTTACTGTAGTGAAGCATATGAACATATCTATCATCTCTCATAGTTTTTTTGATGACAAGAGCAGCTAATATCAACTTACTTAAGAAAAATTCCTAATACAGTAGTCTTTGATATTGAAATTGTAGGATAAATTAAAATTTTTTGGTTTCTAAAGCAGTTTTTTTGAGAGATAATTCACATCCTGTACAATTCACCCATTTAAAGTGTGGAACTCAATGGTTTTAATATATTTATTCACAGAGATGTTCAAACATCACTAGAGTCAGTTTTTGAACATTTTAATCACTACCAAATAAAACTCTGTACCCTTTAACTAGTACTCCCCTACCTAGCCCAAAACTGCCTCACATAAGCAACCACTAATCTCCTTTATGTTTCTAATAGATTGATATATTCTGGACCAGTCGTATAAATGGAAACATGTAATATGTGGTCTTGATAGATATTAGGGTGGTTCTCACCTTTCAGCTGTTGTGAATAGTACTGTTGTGTACATTTGTTAAACAAGTTTTCATTTATTTAAACAAATGGTGATACCAAACTTTTCTACACTGCCTGTACTATTTCAGTCCTACCAGCAATGTACAAGCCTTTCAGTTTCTCCACATTCTTATCAACACTTGTTATTTTTCATTTTTGTTTTTATTATAACCATCCTAATGATTGTGAAGTGATATCTTATGATTTTAATTTTCATTTCTCTAATGACTAATAATGTTAAACATCTTTTAATGTACTTGTTGGCTATTTCTTTATCTTCTTTGGAAAAAATAGATATACAGGTCCTTTGCCCATTTTTGAATTGGATTGCTTATCTTTTTGTTGTTGAAATGTAAGTGTTTTAAAACGTATATTCTACATACTAGGCCCTTATATATATGATTTGCAAATATTTTCTCTCATTCTATGGGTTGTCTTTTGCTTTCATTAAAAAAGTTCCTGTGATCTGTATCACTTTCTTTTATTTATTTATTTTTGATTTTTTGTAGAGATGAGGTCTCCCTCTATTTGCCCAGACTGGTCTTAAACTCCTGGGCTCAAGCAGTCCTCCCTCGTTGGCCTCCCACAGTGCTAGGATTACAGGTGTGAGCCACCATACCTGGCCATCTGTTGATTTCTTGAGTATGTCCTCTGATGCACAAAAATATTTTGTTTTGTTGACCTCCAATTTATTTTTTCTCTTGTTGCTTGTGCTTTTAGTGTCATATCTAAGAAACCATTTCGAAATAAAAAGTTGTGAAGATTTAACCCCTGTGTTTGCTTAAAAGAGTTTTATAGTTTTAGTCCTTGCACTTAGGTCTTTGATCCATTTTTGAGTTAATTTTTATGCATGATATGAGGTAAAGGCTCAACTTCAATCTTTTGCTGTGGTTATCCATTTGTCCCAGGACTGTTTGTTGAAAAAAAAATTATTTCTTTATTGAATGGCTTTTGTCACTCTCATTAAAAAGGAATTGATGATGGAGATACGTATTTGTTTCCTAACCCTCAATTCTATTCCATTGATCTATATGTCAGTCCCTGTGCTAATACTGCACTATTTCATTACCATCGCTTTGAAAGTAATGTTGAAATTGGAAAATGTGGCTATTCCAGATCTCTTGGAATTCCACATCAACCTTAGAATCCCCTCTAAATTTCTACAAGGAAGTCAGCTTAGATGCTAATAGGGATTGTGTTGAATGTATGATAATTTTAGGAAGTACTGCCATCTTAATAATATTATGTCTTATCCATGAACATGGGGTGTTTTGCCATTTATTTAGGTCTTTTATTTATTTCACCAATATTTTATATTTTGCAGAGTATACATTTTACACTTTTGTTAAATGTATTTGTACATATTTTATTTCTGAGGCTGAGTGAAATTTGTTCTTAGTGAATTCTTTAGGATTTTTGTATACAAGATCATGTCATCTGTAATTACAGATAATTTCCTTTCTAATCTGAATGCCTTTTATTTGTTCGCTTATCCAGTTGCCCTGGTTAAAACCTCAAGTACAATGTTGAGTTAAAGTGGCAAGAGCTGACATCCTTGTCTTGTCTCTAATCATAGTGTGAAGGAATCCAGTTTTTCAATATTTTGTATGATGTTAGTTTCATAGATACTGTTTATTAAGTTGAGGAAATAGTCTTCTCTTTCTAGTTTGTTGAATGTGTTTATCATGAAAGAGTGTGACATACTATCTTGATTTCTCTGCAGCTATTGAGATGATCATGTCATGGTTTTTTTCCCCCCATTCTATTAACATACTGTATTACTTTGATTTTCAGATGTTAAACCAACCTTGCATACCTGGGATAAATCCCACTTGTCATGGTGTATAATTCTTTTTATATGGTCCTGGATTCAGTTTGCTATTGTTTTTTGTTGTTGGCAATGGAATGTTTTAATTGGCTTTTTTTTTTTGTACTGATTATGAAAGTATTATTATATCTTGCATATATAATATTGGCTGTATAATATTCCATCATATGGCTGTACATAACTTGCTTAATCATTTGATTGCTTTTTCTAATTTTTCAACTTTTTTTTTTTTTTTTTTAAGAGACAGGGTCTCATTCTGTCACCCAAGCTGAAGTGCAGTCAAGCAGTCTTGGCTCACTGCAGCCTCTGCCTCCTGGGTTCAAGTGATTTTCTTGTGCCTCAGCCTCCTGAGTAGCTGGGATTACAGGTGTGTGCCACCACGCCTGGCTAATTTTTGTATTTTTTGTAGAGATGGGATTTTTGCCGTGTTGACCAGGTCTTGAACTCCTGGCCTCAAGTGATCCGCCCACCTTGGCCTCTTAAAGCACTGGAATTACAGGCGTGAGCTACCATATCTGGCCTAATTTTTTAACATTTTAAATTTTTGTACATAAATTTATATCTGCGTTTTAAGCTTTTTTGCTTAAGATGGATTCCTAAGAGGAGAAATCATTTACCAACAGGTATGATCTTTTTTAGGCCTTTTGAAACATTGTCAACTTACTTTCCAGAACAGTTGGATTAGTACTCCTAGTAGCAATCCTTGAATGATCACTACACCATTGCCATAATAACTAAAACCTTTCTTAATAGGTGAATAATGATATCTTGTATTTGTTTTAATTTGCATTTATTTTATAACCAGTAACATAGATTGTCTCTGCTAATCTCTTCTTGCTTTTACTGCTGACTGATGACTATGTTTCTGTCTGCCTGCAATGCTCTCTCCACCCACACTATCTTCTTCACCTGATTAATTCCTATCCATTCTTCATCTTTTATGTCCAGTGACACTCCTCAGTACTGACTTTCCTCCTCCTGACTCCAATAATATGTCTGATTTTTTCCTTGTAATTTTTGTGGGTACATGGTAGGTGTTACGTATTCATGGGTTACATGAGATATTTTGATATATGCATGCAATGGATAATAATTACATCAGGGTAAATGGGATATCTGTCATTTCAAACATTTATCCTTTGTGATACAGAAAATCCAATTATACTCTTTTAGTTATTTAAAAATATACAATTAAATTATTTTTGACAGTAGTCACCCTGTTATGCTAACAAATACTAATTCTTATTCATTCCAACTATATATTTGTACCTATTAACCATCCGTACTTCCACCCCAACCACCCACTACCCTTCCCAGCCTGTGGTAACCATCCTTCTACTCTATATCTCCATGAGTTCAATTATTTTTATTTTTAGATCCCACAAATAAATGACAACATGCAAAGTTTGTCTTTCTCTGCCTGGCTTATTTCACTTAATGACCTCCAGTTCATCCATGTTGTAAATGACAGGATCTTTCTCTTTTATGGCTGTATACTACTCCATTGTATGTATCACATTTTCCTTATCCATTCATCTGTTGATGGACACTTAGGTTGTCTCCAAGTCTTGGCTGTTGTGAATAGTGCTACAATAAACATGAAAGTGCAGATATGTCTTCGATATACCGATTTCCATTATTTTGGGTATATACCTAGGAGTGGGATTGCTGGATTCTTTTTTTTTTTTTGGTTGGGGGAGACAAGGCCTTGCTCTGTCACCTAGGCTGGAGTACAGTGGTGTGATCTTGGCTCACTGCAACCTCCACCTCCTGAGTTCAAGGGATTCTCCCACCTCAGCCTCCCCAGTAGCTGGGACTACAGGCGTGCACTACCACGCCCAGCTAATTTTTGTATTTTTTGGTAGAGACAGGGTTTCACCATGTTGGCCAGGCTGGTCTCAAACTCCTGACCTCAGGTTATCGGCCTGCCTTGGCCTCCCAAAGTGCTGGGATTACAGGCATGAGCCACTGCGTCTGACCGGGATTGGTAGATTCTATGGTAGCTCTGTTTTTAATTTTTTGAGGAACCTCTGAACTGTTCTCCATAGTGGTTTTACTAATTTATATTCCCACCAACAGTGTACAAGAGTTACCTTTTCTCCAAGTCCTCTCTAGTATTTGTTACTCCCTGACTTTTGGATAAAAGCCAAGTTAACTGGGGTGGGAAGATATCTCATAGTTTGATTTGCATTTTTCTGGTGATAAATGATGTTGAGCACCTTTTCCTGTACCTGTTTGCCATTGGTATGTCTTCTTTTGAGAAATGACTATTATTTTGTCGATTTTAAAACCAGATTATTAGATTTTTTTTCCTGTAGAGTTATTTGAGTTCTTTATACCGGTTATTAATCGCTTGTCAGATGGGTAGTTTGCATATATTTTCTCCCATCCTGTGGGTTGTCTCTTCACTTTGTTGACTGTATCCTTTGTTGTGCAGAAGCCTTTTAACTTGATGAAATCACATTTGTCCGTTTTTGCTTTTGTTGCCTCTGCTTGTCGGATATTACTCAAAAAATCTTTGCCTAGTCCGATGTCCTGGAGAGTTTCCCCAATGTTTTCTTGTAGTAGATTTACAGTTTGAGGTCTAAGGTCTTGAATCCATTTAGGTCTTTAATCCATTTAGACTTGAGTTTTATATATGATGAGAGATAGGAGTCTAGTTTTGTTCTCCTGTGTATGGATATCCAATTTTTCCCAGCACCATTTGCTGAAGAGACTGTCTTTTCCTCAGGGTATACTTATGGCAACTTTGTCAAAAATGAGTTCACTGCAGATATATGCATTTGTCTCAGCGTTCTCTATTGTGTTGATGTATGTGTTTTTATGCCAGTACCATAGTGTTTTGGTTACTACAGTTCTGTAGTATAAAGTCAGGTAATGTGATTCTTCCAGTTTTGTTCTTTTAGCCTAGTATAGCTTTGGCTATTTTGGGTCTTTTATGCTTCCATATAAATTTTACGATTGGTTTTTGTATTTCTGTGAAGAATGTCACTGGTATTCTATACGGATTGTATTGAATCTGTAGATTGCTTTGGGTAGTATGGACATTTTAATAATATTGATTCTTCCAATCCCTGAACCTGGAATATCTCTTATGATTTTGTGTCTTCAGTTTCTTTCAGCATTGTTTTATTGTTTTCACTGTAGAGATCTTTCACTTCTTTTGTTAATGCCTAAGTATTTAATTTATAGCTATTGTACATGGGATTACTTTCTTGATGTCTTAAAATTTTTTTTTTTAAATTTGTAAGTTTCTCTATTTCTCTTTCAGGTTGTTTGCTGTTGGTATATAGAAATGCTATTGATTTGTATATATTGGGTTTATATCCTGCCACTTCACAGAATCTCTTTATCATTTCTAATAGTTTTCTGGCAGAGTTTTCAGATTTTTCCAAGTTAAGATCAGATCATCTGCAAACAAGGATAATTTGATTTTTTTCTTTCCAATTTTGATACCCCTTATTTCTTGTTCTTGTCTAATTACTCTACCTAGGACTTCCACTACTGTGTTTAATAACAGTGATGGAAGTGGGGCATCCTTGTCATGTTCTTGAACTTAGAGGAAAGCCTTTTAATTTTTCTTTCTTTAGTATGATACTAGCTATGGGTCTGTCATAGATGGTTTTTATTATTTTGAGGTATGTTCCTTATGTACTTAGTGTTTTTAGTGTTTTTTCATAAAGGGATGTTGAATTTTGTCAAACACTTTTTTAGCATGAATTGAAATGATCATATGGTTTTGTTTTTTGTTGTTTTTTGTTTGTTTGTTTTTTGAGACAGAGTCTCGCTCTGTTGCCCAGGCTGGAGTGCAATGGTGTGATCTTGGCTCACTGCAATCTCTGCCTTCCAGGTTCAAGTGATTCTCCTGCCTCAGCCTTCCGAGTAGCTGGGATTATCGGTGTGTGCCACCGTACCCAGCTAATTTTTGCATTTTTAGTAGAGACAAGGTTTCACCATGTTGGCCAGACTGGTCTTGAACTCCTGACCTTGAGTGATCCACCTGCCTCAGCCTCCCAGAGTGCTGGGATTATAGACGTGAGCTACTACGCCCAGCCGATCATATGGTTTTTGTCTTTCATTCTGTTGATATGATGTATCACATCAATTTGTATATGTTGAACCATTCTTGCATCCCTGGGATAAGCCCCAGTTGGTCATGATGGATGATCATTTCATTATTGAATTCGGTTTGCTACTGTTTTGTTCAGGATTTTTACATCAGTATTCACCAGTGATATTGGCTTATAGTTTAAATTTTTTTTTATGTGTGTTTATCTGGTTTTGTTATCAGGGTAATACTGGCCTTGTAAAATGAGTTTGGAAGTATTCTCTACTTTTCAGAATATTTTGAGTAGGATTGGTCTTATTTCTTATTTAAATGTTTGATAGAATTCAGCAGTGAAGCTGTCGGGTCCTGGGATTTTCTTTGCTGGGTAACTTTTTATTATGGCTTCAATCTCATTACTTTTTATTGGTCTGTTCAAGTTTTGGATTTCTTCACGGTTCAAACTTGGTAGGTTGTATGTGTCTAGAAATTTATCCATTTCTTCTAGGTTTTCCAATTTATTGGCAATATAGTTGCTGATAATAGTAACTAATGATTCTTTGAATTTCTGCGGTAACAGTTGTAATGTCTTTATTTTCATCTCTGATTTTACTTATTTGGGTCTTCTGTCTTTTTTGCTTAGTCTGTCTAAAAGTTTGTCAATTTCGTTTGTTTTTTTCAAAAAGCCAGTGTTTTGTTTCATTGATCTTTTGTATTGTTTTCTTTATTTCAGGTTTATTTATTCCTGCTCTGATCTTTATTTTCCTTCTACTAATTCTGGGCTTGGTTTGTTCTTGCTTTTCTAATTCTTCTCTTCTCTCTTTTTTTTTTTTTTTTTTTTTTTTTTTTGAGACAAGGTCTTGCTTTGTCGCCCAGGCTGGAATATAGTGGCACAATCTTGGCTCACTGCAACCTCCGCCTCTCAGGTTCAAACGATTCTTCTGCCTCAGCTTCCTGAGTAGCTGGGATTACAGGCGCCTGCCGCCACACCCGACTACTTTTTGTATTTTTAGTAGAGACAGGGTTTCACTATATTGGCCAGGTTGGTCTCAAACTCCTGACCTCAGGTGATCCACCCGCCTCGGCCTCCCAAAGTGCTGTCATTACAGGCGTGAGTCACTGTGACCGGCCTCTAATTCTTTAAGATGCCTTGTTAATACTGTTTATTTTCAGTTTTTCTACTTTTTTGATACAGGCATTTATAGCTATAAGCTTTCCTCTTAGCACTGCTTTCCCTGTGTCTTATATCTTTTGGTATGTTCTGTTTCCTTTATCATTTTTTAAAGAAAAATTTCAATTTCCTTCTTAATTCCTTCATTGGCCTACTGGTCATTTAGGAATGTGTTGTTTAAATTCTATGTATTTCTATAGTTTCTGAAATACCTCGTTATTAATTTCTCCTTCTATTCCACTGTGGTAAGAGAAGATACTTGATATTATTTCAAGTTGTTTTTGATGTTTTAAGACTTGTTTTGTGACCTAACATATGGATGATCCACATGCTGAGGAGAAAGAATGTGTATTCTGTAGCTGTTGGATGAAATGTTCTGTAAATATGTATCAGGTCCATTTGGTCTATAGTGTAGATGAAGTGCGATGTTTCTTAGTTGATTTTCTATGTGTAGTGTTGAAGTCTTCAGCTAGTATTGTATTGACGTCTATCTCTCTCTTTGGCTCTAACAATATTTGCTTTATATATGTGGGTGCTCCAGTGTTGAGTGCATATATATTTTAAATTGTTATATCCTCTTGTGGAATTGAACTGTATCATTATGTAGTATCCTTCTTTGTCTCTTCTTACAGTTTTTGTCTTGAAATCTATTTTGTCCTATATAAGTATAGCTGTTACTGCTCTTTTTTGGTTTACATTGGCATGGAATATCTTTTCTTACCCCTTAATTTTCAGTCTATGTGTATCTTTATAGGTGAAGTGTATTCTTGTAGGCATCAGATCATTGGGTATTTTTTAAAATCCATTGAGCCACTTTGTCTTTTGATTGGAGAGTTTAGTCCATTTACACTAAATGTTATTATTGATTAGTAGGGACCTACTCCTGCCGTTTTGTTATTTGTTTTCTGGTTGTTTTGGGGGCTTGTCTTCTTTCCTTCCTTCTTGTCTTCCTTTTAATGAAGGTGATTTTCTCTAGTGGTATGGTGTAGTTTCTTCCTTTTTGTTTGTTTGTTTATCCATTATATGTTTTTTGGTTTGTGGCTCCCATGAGGCTTGGAAATTCTTAAATTCTCATTATTTTAAGCTGATAATAACTTTACACTATTTTTATAAACAGAGAAACAAACAGGCAAAAAGAAAATAATAAAAATTCTACACTTTATCTTTGTTCCCCCACTTTTTAGCTTTCTGTTGTTTCTGTTTATATCTTACTGTACTATGTCGTGATATGTTGTTGAAGTTATTATTTTTGTTGCTTCAAGATTTAGTCTTTCTACTTATAATAAGAGTAATTTATACACCACAGTTACACTATTATAATATTCTGTATTTTTCTGTGTACTTACTGTTTTTAGTGAGTTTTGTACCTTTAGAGGATTTCTTATTGCTCATTCATGTCCTTTTGTTTCTGATTAATTACTTCCTTTAGCCTTTATTGTAGGACAGGTTTGGTGTTGATGAGATCCCTCAGCTTTTGTTTGTCTGGGAAGTTTTTATTTTTCTTTCATGTTTGAAGGATATTTTATCCATTTATATTATTCTAGGGTAAAAGTTTTTTCCTTGAGCACTTTAAGTATTTCATGCCTCTCTTCTCCTGGCCTGAAGGATTTCCATTGAAAAGTCTGCTGCCAGACCTATTGGAGATCCATTGTATGTTACTTGTTTCTTTTTTCTTGCTGCTTTTAGGATCCTTTCTTTATCCTTGATGTTTGGGAGTTTATTAAGTGCCTTGAAGTAATCTTTTTTGGGTTAGATCTGCTTGATATTCTATAACTTTCTTCTACTTGATTATTAGTATCTTTCTCTAGATTTAGGATGTTCTCTGTTATGATCCCTTTGAATAAACTTTCTATGCCAGTCTTTCTCTCTACCTCCTGTTTAAGGCTGATATCTCTTAGATTTGCTTTTTTTATAGCGATTTTCTAGGCCTTGTAGGCATGCTTTATTCTTTTTTATTCTTCTCTCTTTTGTCTCCTGTGACTGTGTATTTTCAAGTAGCTTATCTTCAAGCTCACTAATTCTTTCTTTTGCTTTATCGGTTTTGCTATTAAGAGACTCTTACGTATTCTTTAGTATGTCAATTGCATTTTTTTTTGACTCCAGAATGTCTGCTTTATTCATTTTAATTATTTCAGCCTCTTCATTAAATTTATCTGATTGGAGTCTGAATTCCTCCTGTGTTATCTTGAATTTCATTGTTTCCTCAAATCAGCTATTTTGTGTTCTCTGTCTGGAAGGTCACATATCTCTATCTTTCCTGGATTTTCCCCCATTCCCTGTTTAGTTCATTTGATGAGGTCATATTTCTCTAAATGGTCTTGATGCTTATGGATTTTCATTGGTGTCTGGGCATTGAAGAGTTAGGTATTTATTGTAGTCTTTGCAGTCTGGGCTTGTTTGTACCTGTCATTCTTGGGAAGACTTTCCAGGTATTTGGAGGGACTTGGGTGTTGTGATCTAACTTTTTGGTCACTGCAGCTGTATCCACATTAGGGGTCACCCTAAGGCCAGTGACGCTGTAGTTCTTGCAGCCTTGTAGAGGTACCATTTTGATGGTCTTGGGTAAGATCCAAAAGAATTGTCTGGATTACCAGATGGAGACTCTTATTCTCTTCCTTTACTTTCTCCCAAACAAATGGAGTCTCTCTGTGCTGAGTTGCCTGGAGCTGGGGATGGGGGGGTGGGTGACACAAGCACCCCTGTGGCTACCACTGCTGGTATAGCACTTGGTCAGATCTTAAGCCAGCAGAGCAGTGGGTCTTGCCCAAGGCCCACTGTAACCACTACTTGGTTACTGCCTATGTTTGCTCAAGGCCCAAGGGCTGTACATTCAGCAAGCGGTGAAGCCTGCCAATATTGGGTCTTTCCCTTCACGTTGACAAATTCTCTCAGTCCCTGGGCAGGTATAGAGATGCTGTCTGAGAGCCAGAAATGTTAGAAATATACTTGGTGCTTTATTCTACTACGGCTAAACTGGCATGGAGGTAACAAAACAAAGTCCTTCCTACTCTTTTCTTTCTTTTCCTCAGGCAGAGGAGCCTCTCTTCATGGCTACTACCAGGACAGGCCCACAGAGTACTGCCAGTGTACCACCAGTGTTCACTTAAGGCCTAAGGGCTGTTTAGTCAGCTTTTGGTGAATGCTGTCAGGCCAGAGACTCATCCTTCAGGGTAGTGGGCTCCACTCTGCCCCAGGCTCAGTCCACAAATATCATTCAAGAGCTAAGGCCTGGAATTGGGGACCCCAAGAGCCCATTTGTTGCTTTTGCCCATTGTGGCCGACATGGTACCTACACTACTAGATAAAGTCCCCTTTACTCTTCCCTCTCCTTTTCTCAAGCAGGAAGAGTCTCTCTTTGTAGCCACCACAACTTTTAATATGCTGGGTCTCACCATAACCTAACACATTTCAGTCTAATCCATGGCCCACAATGTGTACTACCTGGTTATTGCTGCTGATTATTCAGGCTCTTTGGTCAGCAGGTGATGAATCCTGCCATGACTAGGTCCCTTGATTCAAGGCAATGGGTTGCCTTCTGGCCCAGGGAGCTAGGGCCTGAAATGGGGGCCTCACAATTCTGCGTAGGGCCCTGTCCTACTGTGACTGAGCTGGTATCCAAGTTGCAAAACAAAGTGCTTTTTCTCTTCCCTCTTCTCTCCTCAAGTAGAAAGCGGAGGTCTCTTTTGAAGTTCTAAGCTGCACTGCCTGCAGTTGGAGGAGTGAGGAGTGGTGGCATAAGTACTCTCTTAGCCGCCCCAGTGGTATCTCATTAGGTCGAGTGCCCCCATTTTACTGGCTCCAAGTCCTTTACAGCACTAGGACTTGCCCAGAAGTTGCATTCCTTGTGGCCTAGATAGCCTTTCAGTTTTATTTAGGACCCCAGTGCACTTTCGCCCACTATGGCGTGACTTACCGAAACTCAAGTTCTGATCACTATGATGGATGATTCCCTTCTGGTTTGGGCAGGTTTATGTGCTCCCTTCATGGGAGTAGGCTGAGTTCCAATTCAAAGCCCTCTGATCACTGCACCCAAGTGCACTGATTCTCTCCCCATGCTACGTGGCCACTTCTGGGGGTTGAGGTAGCAGTTGCATTGGCAATTCAAGATTGTTTATCCCCCTTCTGTGCCTCTTTCAGTGATATGAAGTTAAGATCAGGTACTATAATTGCTCACCTGATTTTTATTTCTTATGACGGTGCTTTTTTGTTTAGATAGTCATAACATTTGCCATATCTGCTGGGAGGTTGATCAGTAGAAGCTTCTGTTCAGCCATCTTATTCTACCTCCTTCCCCAGTACTGCCCTGATTGAATGAGTTGGTGTGTGTTCGTGTTTCTGTTTTTTTGGAATTGTTTGTAAAGCATCGAGCTTAATTATTCTTTAAATGTTTGTTAGAATTCAGCGTTGAAGCCATCTTGGCCTGGGCTCTTTTTATAGGTAGTTTTTTCTTTTTAGTAGTATGGTAAATATATATATAACATAAAATTTACCATTTCGACAGAGTAAAAAGGCAACCTACTGTATGGGAAAAATATTTGCAAATCATATATCTGGTAAGGGGTTAATGTCAAAAATACATGAAGGATTCCTACAACACAACAATAAAAATAACCTGATTTAAATATGGGCAAAAGAGTTGATAGACATTTCTTTAAAAATAATACACAAATGGCCAAGAAGCACATGAAAAGATGCCTAGCATCACTAATCCTTAGGGAAATGCAAATGAAAACTGTAATGAGATACCACCACATACTAATTAGGATGGGCTACTATGAAAAAACAATGAGAGTTGGTGAGAATATGGAGACATTGGAACCCTTGTGTACTGTTGGTTAGAATGTAAAATGGTATAGCTGCTGTGGAAAACAGTGTGGTATTCCTCAAAAAATTAAAAATATTATTACCATGAGATCCAGAAGTACCACTTCTGGGTATATACCCAAAAGAATAGAGTTCAGGGTGTTAGAGAAGTATTTGTATTTGTACACCCACATTATAGCAACATTATTCATAATGACCAAATCATGGAAGAAAGTCAAGTGTCCATCGACAGATAAGTGGATAAACAAAATGCGGCATATACATACAGTGGAAGATAATTTAGCCTTAATAAGGAAGGAAACTTTGACACATGGTGGAACATGTATGAATCTTGAAGACAATATGCTAAGTGATCTAAGCCAGTCTGAAAAGGACAAATATTACATGATTCCTATTATGAGGTTCCTAGAGTAGTGAAATTTGTAGAGACATAAAATAGAATGGTGTTTGCCAGGGTCTGTAGGTAAGGGGAAATAGGGAGTGTGAGAGAACAGATAACTCCACGGGACTTCCCAGAGTGCTCCATGTTGTATGGGAATTATGTCTGTCTCATACAGACCTGTATCATTGAAGACAGGTTCATTACTACCCATTTTTGTATACTCTTTGTCTAGCACCAAGCTAGACATGTAGTAGGTCCGTAGTAAATACTTGTTGAACTGGTAAGGAAATAAATTACCCTTATCTGGATCTTCCCTAGTTTTTTTATACAGAGAGTGATGCCCCAATTAGGCATTTTCCTAGGTATATACTTGCACTTTTTATCTTTCTCATTGCCCCGCTTGCTTTGTTTCTAGAGTCACTTATTGGCATATCTTTAACATATATTTGTGTATTTTTACATTTGACTGTAGTTAAATATAAGCTTAAATATATTTTTTTTCTATTATCACTATAAATTTTATTAGATTCTATGTTCTGGCAGTTTTTCATTATTGAAAAACCTATGTTACAAAAATATGCCAATATACTACCATCAATAAATGGAAAATGCTTATTTTAATGTGTATTGTAACTGCATTTTCTTCATCTTTCATGGGTAAAAACAGTTGTCATTGTTTTCGTCCATAATTTTTTGACCACTAATAGGGTTGTACTTTTTTTTATATGCTTGCTAGTTTATTTCTGATTTTGTAAATTATCTTTAGCAAATGTTTACTTTATCAGATTGGTCTGCTTTCGAGTTACTACTGTTACCACTATCACTACCATTACCACTACCACTGTGTATTGATTACTGAGCAAGATTTAAGGGGTACTACAGGAAATCATGGTGTGGAAGAGGATCAAACACATATATTATGTGCCATAATAGAGGCAGGTGTAATTTGTCATGAGATCTTGAGTGATAATATTAAGTACTCAGTAAGCTTTTAATTACCGTGTGACAGGCACCATTCTAAGTAGTTTTTAAAATATTATCTCATTTAATCCTCATAACAACCCTATGCAATAGGTACTCTGATTATCTTCATTTTACAGATAAAGAAACTGAGGCACAAGGAGTTTAATTACTTGCCATAAGTGAAAATGTTAGTAAATGGTGAAACTGAGATTAAACTCAGGGAGTGTCACTCCAAAGTCTGTGTTCTTAACTACTAACCTATAGTGACTCTATCAGTTTTTAAGTGTTGGATTCATCGAGGTGGTATTAGAGATATTCATTTGCATTATAATAAAAGGTGAGTATGTTGAAATGCTTTTTAAAATAGTCATCATTTTCCATTCATTTATGATTGTTTGTTTTAATAATTATCCTGTTCAAGTGAACAATTAATGCAAATGTGACTCCAGCCTCTTACCTTTTTATCCAACTATCCATCTCAAATTCTTTTTTCCTTGGATGTGTATGCCTTTTTTTCTAACTGGAAAAAAAAACATAAATAAAATGACTTTCATAAGCATTAATGAATTTTTAACAAGGAAATTCTGGATTTTCTATATCAGTGAAGATATAGGTAAGAAACGTGGAAAAGCATCTTTTTTTTGACTAATGTACTAAATTTAAAGAGCTTGCTGGAAAGACATAAATAAATCTCAGTTTTGTTAACTTTTATTTTAAGGCTCTGGGGCATGACAGAATTTTGCTTGGATGGGAAATAGTAGCATTGTGTTTACAGTTAAATAATTAGAATAGAAATTATGTATGATAAAATATAAAAATGTCATATGCCCTTAATCTCTTGGTATTTTAGTATCAGTGCACGTCTTGGGTAAAATTTCACCTCACTTCTTCCTGGTATAGATTAAACAACAAAAAAAAACTTTCCCTCACTGTCTAAAATTGTCATGTCATATCGTTAACTCATAAAGTCGTACTCCTTTACACACACACATACACACACACCACTTTTGAAATGGAAACATACACTGAAATTTGTGTATACCCCATAGAATAATTTTTGGCACATAGTAGGCATTCAGTAAGTATTTGTTCAGTGAATGAATAAAGGTATTCTTTATCTCTGATTTTTATTTGATCATTATCAAGTTGTTGATAAGGAGAAAAACATGACCATTTACAGATACAACTAAAAGCATGCCTCATGAACAAAATATAAGTTTAATCATATTCTTTTGACAGTTTTATGGATTCTAATCAAGGAAACCCTTTTAAGAAATTCTCGTGTAGATGAAATAGGTTTTAAAAATACCTGTGCTCATCACTATCTATTTGAATGAAATCTGTGGTGAATTTATTTGTAATATAATTATTCCTTGATTAAGAAAAGTATATAATGTATTTTGCTATACAAATAGAATGTATATAACCTACTTTTAAATGATGAGCAAGGTGGAAAATCTGTTCTTACTAGTAAGCAGAGTGATATATCAAATTCCTTTTGTGTTCTTTTGTTAAATTTTCAGGTGAGGGGAAGTGGCTTCGAAACATTGACTATTACCGTTTAGATGGTTCCACTACTGCACAGTCAAGGAAGAAGTGGGCTGAAGAATTTAACGATGAAACTAATGTGAGGTAGGAAAAATCTTCTGTATATATAGAAACATTAAAATAATTAATTTTAAAATTTACATACAGTAAATTTCAATATTTTTATTGTGTATTTGAATGTTTTTAGCAAATGCAAGATACAGTCAGGATGCAAAACAGTGTCATCACTCCCTACCCACTGAATTCACTTATGGAATCATATAACTTGTAGCCTTTTGAGTCTTATTTCTTTCACTTAGTGAAATTGATTTGAGGATCACCTACGTTGTTGCATATACCAATACTTTTTAAAAATTGTTGTATAGTCTTCCATTATAGGGATATATCACAGTTTGTTTAGCTACTTCCGCTTGAGGGACATTTGAGTTGTTTCCAGGTTTTGGAATTAAAATCAAAGCTGCTCTAAGCTTTCATGTTCAAGTTTTTGTGTGAACATAAGTATTTACTTAAATGAAACGAAATCCTAGGATTGTGACTGCTGGGTCATATACTAAGTTTACATTTATCTTTGTAAGAAACTATCAAGCAGTTTTCCAAAGTGACTGTAAAATTTTGCATTCCCACCAGCAGTTGTATGAGAGTTCCAGTTTCCTTACATTCTTGTCTGTATGTGGTATTGTCTTTTTTTAAAAAAATTATTTTACTCATTCTAATGTATGTGTAATGGTATCTCTTGTGATTTTAATTTGCTGTTCCCTAATGATAAATGATGTTGAGCATCTTTTCATGTGCTTATTGACCATTTTAATGTCGTTAACTGTAGATACAAGGCATTTTGTGTGTGTATTGTTGATATTGTTTTAAGCTGTTACTAATTGACAAAATCAAACTACATTTGGAAAGGAAAAGTTTTATCTATAGTCACATGTTGCTTAACAACCAGTATACATTCTGAGAAATGCATCATTAGGCAATTTTGTCACTATGCAAATATCACAGAGTATACTGTACACCAGTAGGCTTTCTATGATATAGCTTATTGCTCCTAGGTTGCAAAACTGTACGGCATGTTACTGTACTGAATACTGTAGGCAATTGGAACACAATGGTATTTGTGTATGTAACATATCTAAACATAGAAAAGATACAGTAAAAATATGTATTATAATCTTATGAGATTGCCTTTGCATATGCTGTCTGTTATTGACCAAAACATTATGTGGCACATGACTATAGATACATCTAAACATATGCACATACGCATACATATACACATACACAAATGTAAGAAAGCATGGCATTTAAGAAAAAGATAAAAGAGATGGGGTTAGTTTAATAGAAAGATGGCTGAAGTATGCCTTAATAAATATTTTAAACTATGGAGAATATTATACTGTTTGTTTAAAACATGTTTTAATTTTAGCAGCATCATGAACTAAACCTAGGCTTAAGGCTAGAGAAATTTCAGTTACATTTTAGAAAGATTATTAATTATTGAAAACCTGTAGCCTAAGAGAGCTTACAAAGGGATGATTTGAATACAGTTAAATTATAAATGTATATGATTGATTATATAACTGCTTAAAGAATAAATACATTTTTATATTCTGTTTTCCATGTTTAAACAAATTATTATTTGTGCATGAGTGTGAAGAAGTAATTTTATTGAGTAACCCAAATTTTTCAAACATAATCTAAACCTTTGGCTTGCTCGGTTTCCCAAATTTTAAAATATGACAGTGGCATATAATCTGTCACATGACATTTGTACTTGATGACTAGTAGAGAAAAACATTGAAATTTAGATGTTGAGCTGTCAGCTTGGCTAACTCACTAGTGAATTACCCCTAAACATATGCCAAAAAGCATCTCATTCAAATTCATGCTTCAGGCATATACTGGTTGAGTATTTCTTATCCAAAATGCTTGGGGATGCTAGGGACCAGAAGCATTTCAGATATGGGATTTTTTTATCTGATTTTTGAATATTTGTATTATATTCTTACCTGTTGAGCATCCCAAATCTGAAAATCCGAAATCCAAAATGCCCCAATGAGCATTTTCTTTGGAGAATTTAGGATTTCAGACTTACGGATTTGGGATGCTCAACCTGTACATGTATATTATGGATTTGGGGAGTTGCTCTTGAGTAGCTGAACCCATACACATGAAACCCACAAATGTTATGCTGTCTCTAAAAATCCACAAACAAACAGAAAATGAAACAAAAAACAAAATGAAAAGAGCAAAGAAAAAATCCACAAATGTTTTAGATTATATCTCTGTATATTCTAATTTTTCATGACTCAGTAATTTTCAATAAATAGGATATCAATATAATCCTTATTTATGCCAAAACAATCTGAAAGACACATTAAAATAAACTTTAAGATAGTGACCATTTCTAACGTTGTTTTGTGTGACCTGGAAGTAGTTTTCAGCCGTCTCAGAGTGCCTGGTTAGCTTGATACTATTTTTGGTTTGTTTGTCTCACTTTTAATTTAGAAATGATTATAGATTCACCTGAACTTGCAAGTACAGAGAGGTCCTGTGAACCCTTTGCCTAATTTTCCCCAATGGTTAAATCTTATGTACTTATATTTCAATATCAAAACTAAGTAGTTGACAGTGTTTCAATGTTTGCATATATCTTTTTTCCACACGTACACAATCAAGATACAGAAATATGCCATCACCACAAAGCTCTCTCTCTCACTACTCTTTTATAGTCACAGCCATTTTTACTGCCAACCTTGTCACTAACCTTAACCCCTGACAATGACTAATTTATGCTCCATCTCTATTATTTTGTCATATTAAGACTGTCATAAAAATGGCATCATTCTCTATATGTGACCTCTTGAGATTGGCTTTTTTCACTCAGCTTAATGCCCTTGAATTCCATCCAAGTTATCACATGTATCAATAGTTTGTTCCTTTTTATTACAGAGTAGTATTCCATGGAATGGATGTACCACAGATGTTTAATCATTCACTTATTGCAGGACATTTTCATTTTGTCCAGGTTTGGCTATTATAAATAAAGCTGCTGTGAACACTGTGTTCCAGATTTTTATGTGCACCTAAGTTTTCATTTCTCTAGGATAAGTGCCCAGGTGTGCTGTGGCTAGGTCATATGGTAAGGATGTCTTACTTTTTTAGGAAACTGCCAAACTCTCATTTAGAATGACCGTACCATTGTATAGTCTTACCAGCAATGTGTGAGAAATAAGTTTCTCTACATCCTCACCAGCATTTGGTATTATCACTATTTTTTATTTTAGGTGTTCTGGTAGGTATGTAGTAGTATCTTATTGTGGTCTTAATTTGCAGTTTCCTAACAACCAGTTATATTGAGCATCTTATGTGTTTATTTGCCATCAAATATTGTATATCCTCTTGGGTGAAAATCCCTTTATGTCTTTTTGTCCGTTTTCTTATTGGATTGCTTGTTTTTTTTATTGTAGGTTTTGAGAGTTCTTTATATAATCTAGATATGCGTCCTTTGTCAGATACATGGTTTGCAAATATTTCCTGCCAGTTTATGGCTTGTTTTTTCATCCCCTTCACAGGGTCTTTCAGAGAACAAAGATTTTAATTTTGATGAAATCTAGTTTATCAATGTTTGTTTCTTTGTTTTGATCATGCTTCTGGTGTCAAGTCTAAGAACTCTTCCTCAAAGCCCTAGGTCTTGAAGATTTTCTCCTGTGTTGTGTTTTACAAGTTTTATAATTTTACCTTTTATGTTTAAGTCCATGGTTTATTGAGTTAATTTTTTATAAGGTGTGAAGTTTAAAGATTCTTATTTTTGACTGTGGATGTTCAATTGCTGCAGCATCATTTGTTGAAAAAAGCTATCTGTAGTAGTGCACAGTGGCTCATACTTGTAATCCTAGTGCTTTGGGAGGCTGAACCCAGGAATTCAAGACCAGCCTAAGCAACATAGTGAGACCCTGTCTCCAAAAATAAAAAAGTTACCCAGGCATGGTGATGCACACCAGTAGTCCCAGCTACTCTGGAGGCTGATGTGGGAGGATCACTTGAGATCAGGAGGTCGGGGCTGCAGTGAGCCATGATTATGCCACTTCACTCCAGCCTGGGCGACAGAGGAAGACCCTGTCTCAAAAAAAATAAATAAATAAAAAGAACAAAGAAAAAACCATCCTTCCTTGACTGAATTGGTTTTGTACCTTTGTGAAAAATCAGTTGGCTATCCTTGTGTTGGGCTGTTTTTCAGTTTGCTATTCTATTCCTTTATTCCATATGTCTTTCTCTGCATCATTACTACATAGTATTGATTACTATAGCTGTGTAGTAAGCACATTGAATGATTCTTCCCACTTTGTTCTACCTTTCACAGATTGTTTTAGCTAATTTTTTATATGAATTTTAGAATAATCTTGTCTAAATCTACAAAAATTTTGCAATAATTTTAATAGGAATTTTATTAAGCCTGTTACTAATTTGGAGAGAATTGATATCGTTTTTCAATTGTAATACTTTTAGCAGCAGAGAATTGATAACTTTATTGAGTTTTCTGATCAGTGAACTCAGTGTATGTCTCCATTAATGTTGATCTTTGATTCCTTCCATCAGTGTTTTGTAGTTTTCAGTATACAGGTCCTGTAGGTCTTTTGTTAGATTTACACCCAGGTATTTCTCTTTTTTTTAGCTATTGTAAATGATACTATATTTTTAACTTTTGTTTCCATGTGTTCATTGCTCAAATATAGAAATGCAGTTGGTTTTTGTGTTAATCTTTTGTCTGTAAACTTGCTGACTTGATTTGTTCTAGGAGTTTGTTTTATAGATTTCTTGGGATTTTCTAAGACCATTATACTATCTGCAAGTAGGAATAGTTTTATTTCTTTTATGATCTATACGCTGTTTGTTTCCTTTTCTGTCTTACTGCAAGAAAAGTCTCTAACTGTAATTGTGAATTTGTCTGTTTCTCCTTTAAGTTATGTCAGATTTTGCTTCTGATATTTTCAGCTCTGTTTACTATGTACGTTTAATATTGCTGTGTCCCTCCCTATACCTCATACTGGTTAAAACTTAAGAGTAATATAGTTAGTAGCAATGGTGAGAGTGGATATCCTTACCTTCTTCCTGATCTTAGGAGAAAAGCATTCTGTCTTCATTAACTATGTTGTTAGCTGTAAGGTTGTTTTTTTGGGTCGGGGAGTTGTTTTTGTTTTGAGACAAGGTCTCTGTCTATCACCATGAGTGGAGTTCTGTGGTGTGATCGTACCTCACTGCAGCCTCAAACTCCTAGGCTCAAGGGATCCTCCTGCCTCAGCCTCTTTGAGTAGGAATGCACAGCCATGCTGTACTTTTTTTGTAATTACTCTTCATCAAGTTGAGGCGGTTCCCCTCTATTCTTAATTTTCTCAGAGTTTTTATGATGAATGGGTGTTTACATTTGTCAAATGCTTTTTCTGCCTCAGTATCATCTGTTTTGTCTTCTTAATCTGTTAATATGGTATGCTATGTAGATTGGTTTTTGAATACTGAACCAACCTTTCATGCCTGGAATAAAACTCCACTTAATCATAAGGATAATTGTTTTTATATAGTACTTGGTTCTGTTTGCTAATATTTTGTTGAGAGATATTTATGAGAGTTACTGTTATATATTCAGTTGTTTTCGTTGTCTGGTTTTGGTATCAGGTTAATATTGACCTCATAAAATAAGTCAGTAATTGTTTTCTCTTCTATGGGGATTTGTGTTAATCTTAAATGTTTGGTAAAATTTGCCAGTGAAACTAGTTCTGGTCTTGAAGATTTCTTTTTTGAGGAGTTTAGAAATCAGTAATTAAATTTCCTCAGTAGTTTTAGGATTATTCAAGTGATCTATTTTATATTGAATGACTTGTGGTAGTTTGTGCTTTTGTAAGAGTTGGTTCATTTCATTGTAATTTCAAATGTATGTGTAGAATTGTTCATAGCATTTTCTTAATATCCTTTTCATGTCTTTAGGGTCTATAGTGATAGCTTCTGTTTCACTTCTGATACTGGTAATTTGTGTGTTTTCTTTTTATTAGTCTTGCCTAGAGGTTTGTCAATTTCATTAATTGTTACAAATAACTAGTGTTTTATTCCCTTGATTTTCTTTTTTTTTTTTTCCTATTTTAATTTCATCTTGCTTTTGGTTTGTTTTGCTCTTACTGTTCTACTTTCGGGAGGTAGAAGCTTAGATTACTAATTTGATTTGAGGCTTTTTTTCTTTTCTAATGTAAGCATTTAGTGTTACAAATTTCCCTTTCAGCACTGCTTTAGTTATACAAACTTCGATATGTTATATTTTCATTTAGTTCAGTATATTTTTATTTTAGAATTCATCTTTGACTCATAGATAGAAGCATGTTGTTTAATTTCCATGCATTTGGAGGTTCCCATTATTTTTCTTTTGTGGATTTCTAGTTTAATTCAATTATGTTCAGGAAATATAATCTGTATAATTTCAATTCTTTTAAGTTTGTTGTGCTTTGTTTTATGCCCTGAGTAGACTGGCCCTTGAAGAGCATATGTACTCTGCTGTTGTTGGGTGAGTGTTCTATAAATATTGATTAGATTTTGTTCTTCGATAAGGTTCTTGTATTCTTCTTTACTTTTGCTGATTTTTTTTGTCTATATGGTTATCAGTTTTTGAGAGGAAGGTTGAAATCTCCAACTATAATTGTGGATTTTTCTGTTTGTCCTTCAGTTCTGTCAGGTTTTACTTCTGATATTTTCAGCTCTGTTATTTATTATGCACGTTTAGTATTGCTGTGCCCCTCTCTATCCCTCATAATCTTCTTTGCTCTGAAATCTATTTTATCTGATACTGATATAACCACTCTTGTTTTATTTTGATTGGTGTTTACATGGTATATAGTTTTTCATCCTTTTACTTCAACTCACCTATGTTGTTTTATTTGAAGTGAGTTTCTTGTAAACAGCATGTGGTTGGGTCATGTTTTTTGTTTTATTTTTTATCCACTCAATCTTTCTTTTAAATGATGTATGTGGACCGTTTATATTTAGTGTAGGGCTTCAGTCTACCATTTTATTTTTTTGCTCAATTTGTTCTCTTTCATTCTATTTTCTTTTGTTTATGATTTCTTTTTCCTCCTTTCCTGTGGGTTAGTTTTATATTTTTGAAATTCTATTTTGATTAATCTGTAGTTTTTTTAGTGTTTCTCTTTGTATAGCTTTGATAGTGGTTGCTGTAGGTGTTACATCATACATATACACACACTTATTACAGTCTACTGGTGTCATTTTGGCAGTTTAATTGACGTGCAGAAACCTTAACTTTTTATATCCTTTTGATTCCCTTTTTATAATATGACTGTCTCAAGTGTTTAACCATATCAGTCAGTGTAATTATTCTTTCTTCAACCATAGAATATAATTTAGAAAACACAACCGGAGGAAAATGTTGTATTGACTCATATTTATTATTTGCTGTTTTCATTGTTACTTCTCCCTAACTTTTCAGTAATCCTTCTTTTATCATTTCCTTTATATTTACAGAACTTATTTTAGCCATTCCTTTTTTTTTTTTTTTTTTTTAAGCAGGGTCTTGCTCTGTCACTCAGGCTGGCATACAGTGGTACAATCTTGGCTCACTGCAGCTTGACCTCCCAGGCTCTAGCCATCCTCCCACCTCAGCATCCCAAGTAGCTGGGACTACAGGTGCACACCACCACACCTGGCTAATTTCTGTATTTTTTGTAGAGATAGGGTTGTACCATGTTTCCCAGGCTGGTCTTGAACTCCTGAGCTCAAGTGATCCGCCTGCTTTGGCCTCCCAAAGTGCTGAGATTACAGGCCTGAGCCACCACGCCTGGCCTAGCCATTCTTTAACAGCAAGTCTGCTGGCAACAAATGATTTCCCCTTCATTCTTTTTTTTTTTTTTTTTTTTTTTTGAGACGGAGTCTCACTCTGTTGCCCAGGCTGGAGTGCAGTGGCCGGATCTCAGCTCACTGCAAGCTCCGCCTCCCGGGTTCACGCCATTCTCCTGCCTCAGCCTCCCGAGTAGCTGGGACTACAGGCGCTCGCCACCACGTCCGGCTAGTTTTTTTGTATTTTTTTTAGTAGAGACGGGGTTTCACCATGTTAGCCAGGATGGTTTCAATCTCCTGACCTCGTGATCCACCCGTCTCGGCCTCCCAAAGTGCTGGGATTACAGGCTTGAGCCACCGCGCCCGGCCTCCCCTTCATTCTTGAATGGTATTTCAGCTGGATGTAGATTTCTGGGTTGGCAATTCTTTCCTTTCAGTACTTGAAAAATATGTGTCACTACCTTCTTGCGTCCCTGGTTTCTTACGAGAAACTTGCTGTTTGAATTGTTTTTTCCCCTTAGATAAGGTGTTGTTTTTCTCTTCTTTCAAGATTATTTTTCTGCGTTTTCGAAAGATGACTGATATATCTTGTCATGGATTTGTTTGGGTTTATCCTGTTTATGGTTCATTCAACTACTTAACCCTGCAGATTTATGTTTCTTAATGCATATTGGTAATTTTCAGTCATTATTTCTTTGAATTTCAGCCCCTCCTCCTTTCTCCTCTTCCTTTAGGACTCTAATGACAAAAATGTTAAATCTTTTGTTATAGTCCCATGGATACATGAGTTTCTTTTCCATTCCATTTTTCTCTGTTGTTCAGATTAGGCCATTTCTGTTGTTTAGTCTTCAAAGTCACCAAATCTTCTCTTCTCTGCATTCTACTCTCTTCTCTGCATTCTACTCAACTCACTCTGAGTTTTTAATTTCTGTTTTATTTTTCAGTTCCAAATTTTTTTTTTTTTTTTTGGAGACAGGGTCTCACTCTTGCCCAAGCTGGAGTGCATTGGCAAGATCTCAGCTCACTGCAGACTCCACCTTCCAGATTCAAGCAATTCTCATGCCTCAGCCACCCAAGTAGCTGGGATTACAGGCATGCACCACCACACCCAGCTAACTTTTGTGTTTTTAGTACAGACAGGGTTTCACCACGTTGGCCAGACTGGTTTGGAACTCCTGATCTCAAGTAATCTGCCTGCCTTTGCCTCCCACTGTGCTGGGATTACAGGCCTGAGCTGCCGTGGCCAGCCTAAAATTTTCATTTGGTTCTTTTTTTATGTCTTCTGTTTCTTTGCTGAGAATATTTGTTTCATTTGTCTCAGGTATGTTAATAATTGCTTATGAGGCATTTTTATAATGACTACTTTAAAAATCCTTGTCAGACAATTCTAACATTTATGTCATCTCAGTGTTGGTGTCTGTTGATTGTCTTTTCTCATTGAACTTGAGATTTTTCTGGTTCTTATTATGAAAAAGTTCTTCTATTTAAACTGGGCATATTGGTTACTATATCATGAGATGCTGGATTTTGTTTAAATCTTTTGTTATAGTAGGCATCTTCTGACAAATGTTTTGGCAGGGCTTGAGGTACCCTACCACATTTTTGCCAGTTGATAGTGGGAGTTCAGTCTCCTCACTAGGCCTCTACTGGTATTACCTTGGCTGGGTTGGGGGACAGAGGCTCAAGATTACCTGTTTACCTCTTTCCAGATGGCCTCCACTCACAGGGGGTGACTCATTAGTTACTGGATGGTGGTATAATTCCAGTAGGAAGGGAAGGGGTTTTCTTGTAACTCCTGGGTGTGGGTGGATGTATTGTTTCCCTACATGGCCTTCATTGACACTGTTAGATCATAGGGAGGACCTTGTTAAATCAGACTTCTCTGACCCCACCCTGGCAGTGCCTTGTTATAACTTGGTTACAGTAGAAGGATGAGGTTCAGCTACAGTTTTTGCTGTACTGTTTGGTTGGAATTGAGTGGTTATCCTAACGTTTTCTGTCTTGCTATGCTGCCCCTTTCCTGGTCCTGTGGCTGGAGGGTTGGCTTTTCTTGGAGATTTTTTTGACAGCACCTTCTGGAGTTCTTCAGCAACCAATCTAGGATACATGAGGCAGAAAGAAAGTCTATAACATTGGGCTCGGTGGCTCACACGTGTAATCCCAGCATTTTGGGAAGTCGAGGCAGGAGGATCACTTGAGCCCAGGAATTGAAAACCAGCCTGGGCAACATAGTGAGACCCTGTCTCCACAAAAAATTTAAAAATTAGCTGGGTGCATTAGTGCATTTCTGTAGTCCCAGCTACTTGGGAGGCTGAGGTGAGAGGAGTGCTTGAGCCCAGCAGGTCAAGGCTGCATTGAGCTGTGATCATGCAATTGCACTCCATTGTGGGTGACAATTCAAGACCCTGTCTCAAAAAAAATAAGATTTTAAAAATAAAAAGGTAGCCCATGAAACTCAGTACCACATTATCCTTTGTATCCTGAGGGCCCTACCCATCTGCCTCATCCTTCTCACTTTTCAGAGCTGCCTTCTGTTCCTTGTATATATATAAGATTGGTAATTTGGGCTTCATTAAAATTAAGGACTTCTGTTCACCAAAGGTGTGATAGTTAATTTTATGTGTCAGTTTGACTGGGCTAAGAGATGCCCATGCAGCTGATAAAACACTTCTGGATATGTCTGTGAGGGTGCTCCTGAAAGGGCATTTGAATTAGTAGACTGAGTAAAGAAGATTGCCCTCATCAGTGTGAGTGGGCATCATCCTATCCACTGAGGGCCTGAATTGACCAAAAATGCAGAAGAAGGGCAGATTTGCTCTCTCTCTCTCTTTGAGCTGGGACATCCATCTTATCAAGCCCTTGGAGACTGGTAATCGTGGTTCTTCAGCCTTCAGACTCAGACAGACTAGGACTTATACCAACTGCCCCCACCCACAGCCTAGGGCTGCCTGATTTTCAGTCCTTTGAACTGGGACCAGGATTTATACAATTAGTTCCCTGGTTTTGCAGCTTGTGAACAGCACATTGTAGCACTTTGCAGCTTCCATAATCACAGTGAGGCAAATCTCGTAATATGTCTGCACGCATGCACACACACACACGCGCGCGCATGTACACAGAAGCTCTAAACTCCTGTTGGTTCTGTTTCTCTGGAAAACCCTGACTAATACAAATGTCATTTCACATTAAGAGTGTAAAGGCAAGTCACGAAGTTGGAGAAGCTGTTCCCAATATATACATCTAAAAAGGTCTCATCCAGGATATATAAAGAACTCTTAAAAATCAGTAGGATAAACTAGACAACCCAATAGAAAAATGGGCAAAAACTTGAACAGGACTTTACAAAAGATGATATCCGAATGGCCAGTAAATGTATGAAAGCATGGTGATCCTTATTAATCATCAAAGAAATTCAAGTTAAAAATGGTTTTGACAAAAGATGCAAAAGCAATTAAATGGAGAGAGCATAGCCTTTTCAAAAACTGGTATTGAAACAATTAGACTTTCATAGGCCAAAAACACCTTTACTGAAGCCTTACCCATATTTTAAAAAATCAAGTCAAAATGCATCATAAATCTAAATGTAAAACTATTATACTTGTATAAGAAAACAGAAGAAAATCTTCTGCATCTAGGGTTAGGCAGAGTTCTTAGTCATGATACCAAAGGCATATAATCCATTAAATAAAAAATCAATAATTAGACTTAATCAAAATTAAAAACTTTTGGCTGTGAAAGACTCTTAGGGAAAGGAAAAGACAACTTACAGACTTGGAGAAAATATTTGCAATTTGCATATTTAACAAAGGAATCATTCAGAATGTATAAAGAACTCTCAGAAAGAAAACAACCCAGTTAGTAAATGGGCAAAGGACTTGAACTGACAGTTCTCTGAGGAAGGCTATGCAAATAAGCATATGAAAAGATAGCATCACTAGCCATTAGGGAAATGTAATTTAGGTGAGGCTGGTGGCTCAGGCCTGCAATCCCAGGGCTTTGGGAGGCTGAGGTGGTAGTATCACTTGAGGCCACGGATTCAAGACCAGCCTGGGCAACATGGTGAGAATCTATCTCTACAAAAAATTAAATACAATTAGCTGGGCATGGTGGCACATGTCTATAGTCATAGCTACTTAGGAGCTGAGGCAGGAGGATCACTTGAGCCCAGGAATTCGAGGTTGCAGTGAGCTGTGATTGTGCCACTGCACTCCAACGGGGGAGACAGAGTGAGATCCTGTCTCTAGAAACGAAAGAAAAGTGTAATTTAAAACCACATGAGTTGTCACTTCACACCTATCAACATGGCTAAAATAAAAAATAGTGAGAACGTTAAATGCTAGTGAGGATATAGAGAAACTAGATCTATCCTACATTACTAGTGGGAATATAAAATGATAACCACCATTCTGGAAAACAATTTGACAGTTCAAAAAAACAAAACTAAACATACTTGTCATATAACCTTACAATTTGACAGAAGTATAATGATAAAGAACAGATCTGTAGTTGGCAGGGTTTAGGGTTAGGGGAAGGGCATGAATACGAAGGGATAACACAAGAAAGGTGTTTCTTTTTTTGTGATAATAGAACAGTTCTGTATCCTGCTTTGGTAATGGTTACATGATTCTACATGCATGATAAAATTTTGTAGAACTATACATCAAACAAAAACTGATGAAACCCAAATGAGCTCTGTACTTGAGTTCATACCAACATCAATTTCCTGGTTTTGACAATATATTGTTGTTATATAAGTTGTAGGTTACCATTGGAAGCCGAGAGTGAAGGATATATGGGAACTCAACTGGTATAATTTTTGTGAACCTTAAACTGTTTTCGAAGGTTATAATAAAAACAAAAAGACAGTACCATGGGTTGTCAAGGACCTGAACAACTGGAAGCCTCATATACTGCTGGTGGGAATATGAATTGGAATAACTACTTTACAGAACTATTTGTTCAGTTTAGCAGTGCATGTAAATACCCTATGACTCAGCAATTCCACTCTTAGATATGTACCTGACAGAAATGCTTTTATCAAAAGACATGTATAAGATGGTTTATATGAGCACTGTGCAAATAATCCTTTATATTTTAATTATGTTTGTTTTGAGTATATACTTTAATACTAATACTTAGTATTAAGAATATCTAAAAAATGTATTGGGTAGTTTATCTCAATATGGACTTGCATATTGAAGTTATTTAAGGTTTCATGTGTGTTGTGTGTGTATGTATGTCTGTGTGTTTTTTAACCTACATAGTTTATACCATTCTATATGCTTGATTCTTTTGTATAGCTCTATGCCATCTTTTGCTTATGTGGGATAGATATTAATAACTGGAATAATTTTGGACAAGCATTTACCCATATACCTTCAAGTGTGTCCTCTAATTAAAGAAGCTACAGTTTCTTCTCTGTAATGAATATGTGTTATAGAGGTATAAAGATGAAACTTGTCATCATAATCCCACTGACCACAGAGAACCACTGTTAACATTGTGTGTATATGTTTTTGTTTTTAATGCATTTGCAATTGTATTTAGTAAGGCTCTATATTCTGCTTTTCTTCCACATAATGTAGTATTTGGATTTTTAATGGTAACATAGCCAGAGTGTAATTTAGTTCTCTATGTTGTACATATTGTTTAATTTTCAACCTTATGCTGCTATAAAATAACACTGTGATAAATACATTTTCTTCAAAATTGGTCAACTTTTGTGATAATTTCTGTAGTCTATATTCATAGATGTGTGGTAGTTCCAAATGGACATAAAATACGAATTTAGTATCTCTATTTTATACCAGGATTTTTCTTTAGTATATAATATGATTGGTAAACTAAATTGTAAACTTTTCCCCATCATTTAAATTTAGAGTTTCTTTGCATTCTAGTGTATAATGAATGCTATAAATGTAATTAGTATGGCATTTTAGTAATTAATTTTCTTTCATGAAAGAAAAGAAATTTTGTGTTGATTATTGAGAGCTTATTATATTCCAGGGATTTTTGTCACTCTATAAGTTACCAGCAATAAGCAAATTATTAAATTATTGTACAGTCATCCAATGCAATACTATGCAGCTACCAAGCATGATGTTTACCAAGAAATTTGGGGAACTGTTCTTAAATACATATTGTATATACAGATACTATCCTGACTGCAAAATTTAAAAAGTATATATTCAGAAAAAAAGAAACCTATAGGAAATATATCATGATTTGAATGGAGGTTGTTTCTGGGGAGTGGAACTGAGGAATTTTTTTCCTTAGAGTTGTTTTTATTTTCAAAAAGTGTTTATCTAATCTTTTTCAAATTAAATTTTCATTAATATCAAAGTAATATATTTACATATTTTTAAAAAACAGATAGTTTTACAAGGCTTCAAATAAAAACCAGTCCCATGACCAAATCTCTTTCTACCTGTGATTTCTACTTTCTGGAGGTAACCAACTTCAACTCTTGGTAATTCTTACTTACCTACATCCTTTCTAAAGTGTAAGGTAGTAATTTACCACAAGTACATGCACACTTTTCCTCATTCGTTTACCCAGTATAATTTTTCATAATATTTGCCTAAATTAATTTGCAGTGTCTTCTTTATTGTGGCTATGTAAATATTTGTAAGCCACTTGAATACTGTTTTTCTTTTTTTGTGTACTTATTATATTTTGCTGAAGTAGTGATTTGTTTTTACCATTTGCTTAGTATTCTATATACCTATCACCAATTCATTTCTAAATTCTACTATAGAAATATTATAAATCTTGGCCAGGCATGGTAGCACACACCTGTAATCCCAGCACTTTGGGAGGCTGAGGTGGGCAGATTACCTTAGGTCAGGAGTTCAAGACCAGCCTGACCAACATGGCGAAGCCCTATCTCTACTGAAAATACAAAAATTAACCAGGCATGGTGTTGCGCCTGTAATCCCAGCTGCTCAGGAGACTGAGGCAGGAGAATCGCTTGAACCTAGGAGGCGGAGGTTGCAGTGAGTTGAGATTGCGCCATTGCACTCCAGCCTGGCTGACAGAGCGAGTCTCTGTCTCAAAAAAAAAAAAAAAGAAAGAAAAAAACTATAAATGCTTGTGTTTCAACAAATCAGGTAATCTATCGGTTTCTTTTTTTTTCTTTAGACACACCCTTCCTGGAGCCCTGTGTCTGTCTTCTTGCTCCTGTTTTATCTACCCCAGTACCTTGCATCTATCTAACGTCTCTCCTTATATTCATTATGCTGTATTATAAATGTTCAGTCACTCCTACATATTCACCTACTTTTGCATTGTCCTTCATTTTGATGTACTTAGTGCCCCTAGCTGTACCCAATACAATATAGACTTTGAAGTTAAATATAAATTCTCTAAATTTATTCAGAAATCTGTAAATAAAACCTTGACTACATTGTAAATATTTAATTTTTCATTTCATCTTTATTCCTAAATCAGACTATTTTATTTTCCAACAATAGGATTCTTCCTAGGCATATGTATTATCATCCTGACTCCTTATACAATATCTTATTTTCTTCAGTAAGTAAGAAATGAATTCTCTGAACTCTTGATAGTTAAAAAAAAACTGCCTAAGTATCAAAAAGTCATATTGTAATTAAAATATTTGTAAAGTACTAATTACTGAAGCATTCTATATTTTCATTTTCAGAGGGCGATTATTTATCATTTCTACTAAAGCAGGATCTCTAGGAATTAATCTGGTAGCTGCTAATCGAGTAATTATATTTGATGCTTCTTGGAATCCATCTTATGACATCCAGAGTATATTCAGAGTTTATCGCTTTGGACAAACTAAGCCTGTTTATGTATATAGGTTCTTAGCTCAGGTAGGTTTATAATTCTCTTTTTCATATTGAAAGTTCGTGTGAAACTGATAATATTTTAGAGGTATGAAACATATATATATTACAGAGAGGGAAATAAAGTTGGAAATACCATTTCTGTACATAAAGCAGCAGAAGTCAGTTTTGGCTTTTCTTGATTTTCTGTTTTGTAGTGTATCCATTTCTGTAATGTCATCTTTCTCATGTTGAGATTGTTTTGCATGAGTAAACAGATTTAGTGGATGCTACCCACAGCAGATGCAACCCTCTCAACGTGCCTCCAAATCTGGGCTTCTCAACCAGAGACTGGTTTTGTTTTTTTTTTTTGGTAGATCCTTGCTTGTTTGATCTTCTTTAGTATATAAGTTGATTGACAGCATTATGTAAACTCTTTCCTGTTATTTATTTATTCAATTTTCTTTTATTTTTTTCTTTCCTGCTTATAACTTCTATACATTCTCATTTATAATGTAATTTTTATATTTAATATACATTTAGTATAATATGTATACATTTAATTAATGTAGTTTATGTGTAATGGATATGGTGTTTTATATTTCTTTTCTGTCTTGAAATCATAGACAGTAAGATGATATAAAGGCAGTTTATGGTGTTTGTTGATAGCTTATTATATTACATTGAAAAGGAATCAAACTGCTCTCTTGCCTTCTAACTTCAATATTTACCTAAATGTTTTTTGTGTCTGTCCCTTTATTTCTATTTACTCTGGTATCTGCCTGCTGTCCTCCTTCTACGGAGTGCAGAAATAAATAAAGCAACACATGAATGCGTTTTGGTCAGATAATATAGAATAATTATCAGTAATGTAATTTTATTTGTTATGGTAAACTATGCTAAACAGATGAAATCTTTCGTGAATTAAGCAAAATTGCTGATGAGTTTTTCTTTATGGCAATATATTACCATGAAGTTTTACCATTTCATATTAACCAGTAACTGTATTTATCCTTGATTAAGTTTCATGCTTACAAAATTTAATTTTTTTGTATATTCTTCCTTCTTTTTACAAAGGGAACCATGGAAGATAAGATTTATGATCGGCAAGTAACTAAGCAGTCACTGTCTTTTCGAGTTGTTGATCAGCAGCAGGTGGAGCGTCATTTTACTATGAATGAGCTTACTGAACTTTATACTTTTGAGCCAGACTTATTAGATGACCCTAATTCAGAAAAGAAGAAGAAGAGGGATACTCCCATGCTGCCAAAGGTAAAAATATTTAGATCACTAGCTTAACAAACCAACATGGACTAAAGAAATTTTACTACTAATATGAAAGTTAGTCATCCGATTAAGGCTATATTTCAGAATTTTTCAAGGAGAATAAAATTATATTTAATGAATTTTGTCTAGAAAATTATAAATGATAGGGTGCTTGATCAATTCTCCATATAGCACCACAAAAAGTATATTCTGAAACACATATTTTATGCCACATATATCTAATTAGCATATTTTCTAATATACTTTACACTTCAACTTTTATGAGAAGTAGCAGACAAATTTTCCAATTAGAAAAGGGGGAATTACTTTGAATTTATTCTTATGGTGAATTTCGGGTTGGAAGAAACCAATTAATTTTATAAACATTTATTATTTGCTGACTTTGAGAGGTATACTGTGAGAGCATACTAAGAAAAACAAGACATTGTTCAGATTATCTCCCTCAATCCAGCAGTAACTGAAAAGCAGATAGTCCTGTTTTCATTTTCAAGATGAGGAAATTGAGGTTCAGAGATGTTAGGTAACTTACCCGAGTTTACACACCATATCATGAAGCTGGCCTTCAAATCATATCTGACCAACTCAAAAGCATTACTCTTAATCATTATATTTGTTTGTCCTCCAAATGGAGATTAGAAAGTTATTTTCAAATACAAGAAACAAAGCTGAGGACCTGGGATTTCCAGAATTGAATGACATTTAGGATGCTTTATTTTAGTTTAAATAAATCTGGACTTTAAAATACAGAATGCTTTCATAATCAGTAATATTGTGTGATAAAACTGTTAAGATGGTATAATGTAGTCAGCTTAGCTTATGTCTTGTGAAGTTTAAATATTCTTCACATTTATGGAAAACTTTAAGGTTTATAAAGGCCTGTCTCATACACGTTATCTCAGGAAGCTGAGACTTAGAGTTTGTGATTACACAAGGGTACATGACCAGTAAGTGTTACAGCTAGAATTTGAACCCAGTAGTTTTCTTTCTCTCTTCTCTCTTCTTCTCTCCCCACTCCCCTGCCCTCCCTCTCCCCACTGGAGTCTTTAGTTTTTTTTTTTTGTTTTTGTTTTTCCCCCAAATATAAGGTCATGTCATCTGCAAACAAGGATAATTTGACTTCTTCCTTTCCCATTTGTATGTGCTTTATTTCTTTGTCTTCTTTGATTACTCTTACTAGGACTTCCTGTATGATGTTAAATAACAGTACTGAAAGTGGGCAACCTTGTTGTGTTCAAGATCTTAGAGCAAAGACTTTGAGTTTTTTCCCATTCAGTATGACAGTAGCTGTGGGTCTGTCGTATATAGTTTTAATATGTTGAAGTATGTTCCTCTGATACCCAAGTTTTTAGGGCTTTTTATTATGAAGGGATGTTGAATATTATCACATGCGTTTCCAGCATGAATTGAAATGATTATATGGTTTTTATCCTTCGTTTTGTTGATATGATGTATCACATTGATTTTCCGTGTGTGTGTGTGTGTGTGTATATTTATATGTGTGTATGTATGTATGTATGTGTTTTTCTGGTTTGTTTGTTTGTTTGTTTGTAGAGGTGAGGTCTCTTTATGTTGCCCAGGCTCGTCTTGAACTCCTGGGCTCAAGGGATCCTCCCACCTCGACCTCCCAAAGTGCTGGGACTACAGGTATGAGCCATCGCACTCGGCTGATATCCATAAACTGAGCCATCGTTGCATCCCTAGGATAGATCCCACTTGGTCATGTTGAATGACCTTTTTAATGTGGTGTTCAATTTGTTTTGCTAGTATTTTGTTGAGGATTTTTGTGTGAATGATCATCAGGAATATTGGCCTGTAGTTTTCCTTTTTTGATGTGTCTTTGTCTGGTTTCGGTATCGTTGTAATACTGGTCTCAGAAAGAATTTGGAAGTATTCCTTCTGTATTTTTCAGAATAGTTTGAGGAGGATTGGAATTAGTACTTCTTGGAATGTTTGGTAAAATTCAGCAGTGAAGGTATTAGGTACCTGGCTTTTCATTTTTTAATTTTTCTTTGGGGGGTGGGGTTGGGGCTTTACATGCCATAATATGTTTATTTTATTTTACATTTTCATTTTAGGTTCAGGGGTACACGTGCACATAAATTGGGGTAAATTTACCCGCACATGTACCCGTGAACCTAAAATGAAAATTATTTAGGTAAATTGGGGTCTCTGGGTTTTCTTTGCTTTGGAGACTTTTTATTATTACTTTGATCTCATTAGTTGTTATTGGTCTGTTCGGGTTTTGGATTTCTTCCTGGTTCAATCTTAGTAGATTGCATGTGTCTAGGAATTTGTCCATTTCTTCTAGGTTTTCCAATTTATTGGCATATAGTTGGTCATAGTAGCCTCTAATGGTCATTTAAATTTCTGTGGTATCAGTTTTAATGTCTCCTTTTCCATCTCTGATTTCATTTATTTGGGTATTCTCTCTTTTTTTTCTTAAGAAGTCTGGCTAAAGGTTTGTGGACTTTATCTTTTCAAAAAACCAAGTGTTTGTTTCATTGATCTTTTCTACTTTTCTTCTCTTGCTTTTACTTCCTTAAGATGCATCGTTAGGTTGTTTATTCAGTTTTTCTACTTTCTTTGATGTTGGTACTTACAGCTATAAACTTCCCTCTGAGTACTGATTTCGCTGTATCCCATAGGTTTTTGGTATGTTGTGTTTCCATTATTATTTGTTTCAAGAAATTTTTAATTTCTTTTTCAGTTTCTTCACTAACCCACTGGTTATTCAAGAGTATATTGTTTACTTTTCACGTGTTCAGAATATCAAAAATTTCTCTTGTTACTGATTTCTAGTTTTAATTCATTGTGGTCAGAGAAGATACTTGATATGATTTCAGTTTATTGGAATTTTAAATACTGTTTTTGGCTTAATATACGGTGTCTCCTTGAGAATGATCCATGTGCTGGAGAGAAGAGTATGTATAATGCAGCCATTAAATGAAATATTCTTTAAATTATCTATTTTGTATATTTGGTCTGTAGTGCAGATTAAGTCTGATATTTCTTTGTTGATTTTCTGTCTGGATTATCTGTGCAACACTGAAACTGTGGTGTTGAAGTCTCCAGCTATTACTGTACTGGGGGCCTATCTCTCTCTCACACTCTAATAATGTTTCCTTTGTATATCTGGCTGCTCCAGTGTTGGGTGCATATATATTTAAAATTATTATATCCTGGCCGGGCATGGTGTCTCACGCCTGTAATCCCAGCACTTCAGGAGGCTGAGGTGGGCAGATCACTTTGGGTCAGAAGTTTGAGACTAGCCTGGCCAACATGGTGAAACCCTGTCTCTACTAAAAATACAAAAATTAACCGGGGTTGGTGGTGGGCCCCTATAATCGCAGCTACTCTGGAGGCTGAGGTAGGAGAATCGCTTGAATCTGGGAGGCAGAGGTTTCAGTAAGCCAAGATCCCGCCCCTGCACTGCAGCCTGGGCGACAGGGGAGACTCCATCTTTAAATAAATAAATAAAATAATTATATCCTCTTGCTGAACTTACCCCTTTATTAGTATATAGTGACCTTTTTTGTCTCTTCTTACAGTTTTTGATCTTGAAATCTATTTTGTCTAAGTATAGTGACTTTTTTATAGGCTCTTTTTCGGTTTCCATTGGCATGGAATATATCTTTTTTTCATCCCTTTATTTTAGTCTATGTGTGTTTTTATAGGAGAAGTGTATTTCTTGGTAGGCAACTGACCAATGGCCGTTGTTTTTGCATCCATTTGGCCAGTCTGTGTTTTTCGATTGGAGAATTTAGTCCATTTGTATTCAGTGTTATTATTCTTGTTCTTGTTATTATTATTATTATTATTATTGAGACACAGTCTCGTTCTGTAGCCCAGGATGGAATGCAATGGCATAGTCTCTGCTCACCGCAACCTCTGCCTCCCAGGCTCAAGCTATTCTCCTGCCTCAGCCTCCCAA